>NC_092345.1:71882884-72043357 GCF_963676685.1 Mytilus edulis | reverse complement strand
TTTTTCGTATTTTCTTTCTAATGACAGCTAGGGTTTGGAATAGCAAAATTCTAGTTTGAAGTTGTCCATCTGTGAATATATATTGACGAAAAGGATACGAAGCAGATCTTCTAATTTCGGTAGCATCTGTAATATAACGTTCACTGGGACATATGGGATATAAGCCAGCACTCATTGAAAGTGTTGGCAGTTATAAGGTGACAAATTCAATATAGCTTAAAAGTTGAATTTAAGAAATTAGCTAGATGCTTTTTCGTTATCTTTAAGAAGATTCTAGTACATAAATTATGCATAATCCCAGCACAATATCAAATCGGCCAGCAGTGATACGCAATTGGTACCCACTGGAATATCGACTGTCTGCTGAAACATATATCTCGCTCAAAAAAATATGGTAATACGTGTTGATGAAAATTTTTTAAAATGTAAGTGATTCCAGCTGTTGGTGTAAAAATAAGCATTTACCCAATCTAATTAAAATATTGATCTCTGATTACGTTAGCATTTACCTATATTTTGATTCTGTCCACTCATTTTCATTTTTAACTCACCAATAGTTGTGTAGATATCTATTGTCCTATTGTCATTGCAAAACAAGGACAATCACTACAGTGTGAAAGTTGCTACTTCAGAGGGAGCATCTCAAAGATTTACACTACTTTGTTTCTGTTTACACCTTCTTAAGGAATAGAAAAAAATATCCCTCAAAATTCAAAAAAATGTTTTATCTTTCTGAAACACAAAATGCATTCAACTTTTATATAGGTAGTGGATGCCATACCTTAAAACTTTCAAACTGCACATGTTAGTCTCTATACAGATAAGTTTTTGGAGTGTTCATACAACCATTTTTGTCCATTTGTTATGACGAACCTTATTAGTAAACAATGACATCAAAATCACTATTTTGTGTCAGAGTAGGGCTACTTTTAAATACATTCTAAATTGGACGGAGGTAGTGATTTGGTGGTCAGACACCTATAACTGATCTTGAAAACAAATTTAAAAAAATAGATATCATTGACTATTTTCTTCATTTCGGAAGGTTTCGTATATCCTACATCTACGTCTAGCCGCTGAAGAACTGAATATACAGAGTTATCTAAAAAGTAAGACAACCCTGTTGTTCTGTTGAAAAGCTTAGAGATTACCAGTTACTTACCACTGTTATTGTCTGTTGAATAGCTTACCGATTATACCAGTTAGCGTAACCATGTTGTTGTTGTCTGTTGAATAGCATACCGGGTTTACCAGTTAGCGAAACCATGTTGTTGTAATCTGTTGATTAGCTTACCGAGTTTACCAGTTAGCGTAACCATGTTGTTGTTGTCTGTTGAATAGCTTACCGATTATACCAGTTAGCATAACCATGTTGTTGTTGTCTGTTGAATAACTTACCGGGTTTACCAGTTAGAATAACCATGTTGTTGTTGTCTGTTGAATAACTTACTGGGTTTACCAGTAAGTGTAACCATGTTGCTGTAATCTGTTGGTTAGCTTACCGAGTTTACCATTACCAGTTAGCATAACCATGTTGTTGTTGTCTGTTGAATAGCTTACCGATTATAACAGTTAGCATAACCATGTTGTTGTTGTCTGTTGCATAGCTTACCGAGTTTACCAGTTAGCATAACCATATTGTTGTTGTCTGTTGAATAGCTTACCGATTATACCAGTTAGCATAACCATGTTGTTGTTGTCTGTTGAATAACTAACCGGGTTTACCAGTTAGCATAACCATGTTGTTGATGTCTGTTGAATAACTAACCGGGTTTACCAGTTAGCATAACCATGTTGTTGATGTCTGTTGAATAGCTTACCGATTATACCAGTTAGCATAACCATATTGTTGTTGTCTTTTGAATAGCTTACCGATTATACCAGTTAGCATAATCATGTTGTTGTTGTCTGTTGAATAACTAACCGGGTTTACCAGTTCGCATTACCATGTTGTTGTTGTCTGTTGTATAGCTTACCGATTATACCAGTTAGCATAACAATATTGTTGTTGTCTGTTGAATAGCTTACCGAGTTTACCAGTTAGCATAACCATATTGTTGTTGTCTGTTGAATAGCTTACCGATTATACCAGTTAGCATAATCATGATGTTGTTGTCTGTTGAATAGCTTATCGATTATACCAGTTAGCATAACCATGTTGTTGTTGTCTGTTGAATAGCTTACCGATTATAAAAGTTAGCATAATCATATTGTTGTTGTCTTTTGAATAGCTTACCGATTATACCAGTTAGCATAATCATGTTGTTGTTGTCTGTTGAATAACTAACCGGGTTTACCAGTTAGCATTACCATGTTGTTGTTGTCTGTTGTATAGCTTACCGATTATACCAGTTAGCATAACAATATTGTTGTTGTCTGTTGAATAGCTTATCGATTATACCAGTTAGCATAACCATGTTGTTGTTGTCTGTTGAATAGCTTACCGATTATACCAGTTAGCATAATCATGATGTTGTTGTCTGTTGAATAGCTTACCGGGTTCACCAGATGTTGTCTGTTGAATAGCAGCTTACCGATTATACCAGTTAGCATAATCATGATGTTGTTGTCTGTTGAATAGCTTACCGGGTTCACCAGATGTTGTCTGTTGAATAGCTTTCCGATTATACCAGTTAGCATAACCATGTTGTTGTTTTCTGTTGCATAGCTTACCGAGTTTACCAGTTAGCATCACCATATTGTTGTTGTCTGTTGAATAGCTTACCGATTATACCAGTTAGCATAACCATGTTGTTGTTGTTTGTTGAATAGCTTACCGATTATACCAGTTAGGATAACCATGTTGTTGTTATCAGTTGAATAACTTACCGATTATACCAGTTAAAATAACCATGTTGTTGTTGTCTGTTGAATAGCTTATCGATTATACCAGTTAGCATAACCATGTTGTTGTTGTCTGTTGAATAGCTTACCGAGTTTACCAGTTAGCATAACCATGTTGTTGTTGTCTGTTGAATAGCTTACCGAGTTTACCAGTTAGCATAACCATGTTGTTGTTATCTGTTGAATAACTTACCGAGTTTACCAGTTAGCATAACCATGTTGTTGTTGTCTGTTGAATAGCTTACCGACTATACCAGTTAGCATAACCATGTTGTTGTTGTCTGTTGAATAGCTTACTGATTATACCAGTTAGCATAACCATGTTGTTGTTGTCTGTTGAATAGCTTACCGAGTTTACCAGTTAGCATAACCATGTTGTTGTTATCTGTTGAATAGCTTACCGAGTTTACCAGTAAGCATAACCATATTGTTGTCTGTTGAATAGCTTACACATTATACCAGTTAGCATATCCATGTTGTTCTTGTCTGTTGAATAGCTTACTGATTATACCAGTTAGCACAACCATGTTGTTGTCATCTATTGAATAGCTTACTGATTATACCAGTTAGCATAACCATGTTGTTGTTATCTGTTGAATAGCTTACCGAGTTTACCAGTTAGCATAACCATGTTGTTGTTGTCTGTTGAATAGCTTACTGATTATACCAGTTAGCATAACCATGTTGTTGTTATCTGTTGAATAGCTTACCGAGTTTACCAGTTAGCATAACCATGTTGTTGTTGTCTGTTGAATAGCTTACTGATTATACCAGTTAGCATAACCATGTTGTTGTTGTCTGTTGAATAGCTTACTGATTATACCAGTTAGCATAACCATGTTGTTGTTGTCCGTTGAATAGCTTACCGAGTTTACCAGTTAGCATAACCATGTTGTTGTTATCTGTTGAATAGCTTACCGAGTTTACCAGTAAGCATAACCATGTTGTTGTCTGTTGAATAGCTTACACATTATACCAGTTAGCATAACCATGTTGTTCTTGTCTGTTGAATAGCTTACTGATTATACCAGTTAGCACAACCATGTTGTTGTCATCTATTGAATAGCTTACTGATTATACCAGTTAGCATAACCATGTTGTTGTTATCTGTTGAATAGCTTACCGAGTTTACCAGTTAGCATAACCATGTTGTTGTCTGTTGAATAGCTTACTGATTATACCAGTTAGCATAACCATGTTGTTGTCATCTATTGAATAGCTTACTGATTATACCAGTTAGCATAACCATGTTGTTGTTATCTGTTGAATAGCTTACTGATTATACCAGTTAGCATAACCATGTTGTTCTTGTCTGTTGAATAGCTTACTGATTATACCAGTTAGCATAACCATGTTGTTGTTATCTGTTGAATAGCTTACCGAGTTTACCAGTTAGCATAACCATGTTGTTGTTATCTGTTGAATAGCTTACCGAGTTTATCAGTTAGCATAACCATGTTGTTGTTATCTGTTGAATAGCTTACCGATTATACCAGTTAGCATAGCCATGTTGTTGTTGTCTGTTGAATAGCTTACTGATTATACCAGTTAGCATAACCATGTTGTTGTTATCTGTTGAATAGCTTACTGATTATACCAGTTAGCATAACCATGTTGTTGTTGTCTGTTGAATAGCTTACCGAGTTTACCAGTTAGCATAACCATGTTGTTGTTGTCTGTTGAATAGCTTACCGAGTTTACCAGTTAGCATAACCATGTTGTTGTTATCTGTTGAATAACTTACCGAGTTTACCAGTTAGCATAACCATGTTGTTGTTGTCTGTTGAATAGCTTACCGACTATACCAGTTAGCATAACCATGTTGTTGTTGTCTGTTGAATAGCTTACTGATTATACCAGTTTGCATAACCATGTTGTTGTTGTCTGTTGAATAGCTTACCGAGTTTACCAGTTAGCATAACCATGTTGTTGTTATCTGTTGAATAGCTTACCGAGTTTACCAGTAAGCATAACCATGTTGTTGTCTGTTGAAAAGCTTACACATTATACCAGTTAGCATAACCATGTTGTTCTTGTCTGTTGAATAGCTTACTGATTATACCAGTTAGCACAACCATGTTGTTGTCATCTATTGAATAGCTTACTGATTATACCAGTTAGCATAACCATGTTGTTGTTATCTGTTGAATAGCTTACCGAGTTTACCAGTTAGCATAACCATGTTGTTGTTGTCTGTTGAATAGCTTACTGATTATACCAGTTAGCATAACCATGTTGTTGTTGTCTGTTGAATAGCTTACTGATTATACCAGTTAGCATAACCATGTTGTTGTTGTCCGTTGAATAGCTTACCGAGTTTACCAGTTAGCATAACCATGTTGTTGTTATCTGTTGAATAGCTTACCGAGTTTACCAGTAAGCATAACCATGTTGTTGTCTGTTGAATAGCTTACACATTATACCAGTTAGCATAACCATGTTGTTCTTGTCTGTTGAATAGCTTACTGATTATACCAGTTAGCACAACCATGTTGTTGTCATCTATTGAATAGCTTACTGATTATACCAGTTAGCATAACCATGTTGTTGTTATCTGTTGAATAGCTTACCGAGTTTACCAGTTAGCATAACCATGTTGTTGTCTGTTGAATAGCTTACTGATTATACCAGTTAGCATAACCATGTTGTTGTCATCTATTGAATAGCTTACTGATTATACCAGTTAGCATAACCATGTTGTTGTTATCTGTTGAATAGCTTACTGATTATACCAGTTAGCATAACCATGTTGTTGTTGTCTGTTGAATAGCTTACCGAGTTTACCAGTAAGCATAACCATATTGTTGTTATCTGTTGAATAGCTTACCGAGTTTACCAGTTAGCATAAACATGTTGTTGTCTGTTGAATAGCTTACACATTATACCAGTTAGCATAACCATGTTGTTCTTGTCTGTTGAATAGCTTACTGATTATACCAGTTAGCATAACCATGTTGTTGTTATCTGTTGAATAGCTTACCGAGTTTACCAGTTAGCATAACCATGTTGTTGTTATCTGTTGAATAGCTTACCGAGTTTACCAGTTAGCATAACCATGTTGTTGTTGTCTGTTAAATAGCTTACCGAGTTTACCAGTTAGCATAACCATGTTGTTGTTATCTGTTGAATAGCTTACCGAGTTTACCAGTTAGCATTACCATGTTGTTGTTGTCTGTTGAATACCTTACCGAGTTTACCAGTTAGCATAACCATGTTGTTGTTATCTGTTGAATAGCTTACCGAGTTTACCAGTTAGCATAACCATGTTGTTGTTGTCTGTTGAATAGCTTACTGATTATACCAGTGAGCATAACCATGTTGTTGTTATCTGTTGAATAGCTTACTGATTATACCAGTTAGCATAACCATGTTGTTGTTGTCTGTTGAATAGCTTACTGATTATACCAGTTAGCATAACCATGTTGTTGTTATCTGTTGAATAGCTTACCGAGTTTACCAGTTAGCATAACCATGTTCTTGTTATCTGTTGAATAGCTTACCGAGTTTACCAGTTAGCATAACCATGTTGTTGTTGTCTGTTGAATAACTTACCGAGTTTACCAGTTAGCATAGCCATGTTGTTGTCTGTTGAATAGCTTACCGAGTTTACCAGTTAGCATAACCATGTTGTTGTTGTCTGTTGAATAACTTACTGATTATACCAGTTAGCATAACCATGTTGTTGTTGTCTGTTGAATAGCTTACTGATTATACCAGTTAGCATAACCATGTTGTTGTTGTCTGTTGAATAGCTTACCGAGTTTACCAGTTAGCATAACCATGTTGTTGTTATCTGTTGAATAGCTTACCGAGTTTACCAGTAAGCATAACCATGTTGTTGTCTGTTGAATAGCTTACACATTATACCAGTTAGTATAACCATGTTGTTGTTGTCTGTTGAATAGCTTACCGATTATACCAGTTAGCACAACCATGTTGTTGTCTGTTGAATAGCTTACCGAGTTTACCAGTTAGCATAACCATGTTGTTGTTGTCTGTTGAATAGCTTACCGAGTTTACCAGTTAGCATAACCATGTTGTTGTCTGTTGAATAGCTTACACATTATACCAGTTAGCATAACCATGTTGTTGTTGTCTGTTGAATAGCTTACCGAGTTTACCAGTTAGCATAACCATGTTGTTGTTATCTGTTGAATAGCTTACCGAGTTTACCAGTTTGCATAATCATGTTGTTGTTATCTGTTAAATAGCTTACTGAGTTTATTAGTTAGCATAACCATGATGTTCTTCTCTGTTGAATAGCTTACCGATTATACCAGTTAGAACAACCATGTTGTTGTCTGTTGAATAGCTTACCGAGTTTACCAGTTAGCATAACCATGTTGTTGTCTGTTGAATAGCTTACCGAGTTTACCAGTTAGCATAACCATGTTGTTGTTGTCTGTTGAATAGCTTACCGAGTTTACCAGTTAGCATAACCATGTTGTTGTCTGTTGAATAGCTTACACATTATACCAGTTAGCATAACCATATTGTTGCTATCTGTTGAATAGCTTACCGAGTTTACCAGTTAGTATAACCATGTTGTTGTTATCTGTTGAATAGCTTACCGAGTTTACCAGTTTGCATAATCATGTTGTTGTTATCTGTTAAATAGCTTACTGAGTTTACTAGTTTGCATAACCATGATGTTCTTCTCTGTTGAATAGCTTACCGAGTTTACCAGTTAGCATAACCATATTGTTGTTATCTGTTGATTAGCTTACCGAGTTTACCAGTCAGCATAACCATGTTGTTGTTGTCTGTTGAATAGCTTACCGACTATACCAGTTAGCATAACCACGTTGTTATCTGTTGAATAGCTTACCGAGTTTACCAGTTAGCATAACCATGTTGTTGTTATCTGTTGAATAGCTTACCGAGTTTATCAGTTAGCATAACCATGTTGTTGTCATCTGTTGAATAGCTTACTGATAATAGCAGTTAGCATAGCTATGTTGTTGTTATCTGTTGAATAGCTTACTGATTATACCAGTTAGCATAACCATGTTGTTGTTGTCTGTTGAATAGCTTACCGAGTTTACCAGTTAGCATAACCATATTGTTCTTATCTGTTGAATAGCTTACCGATTATACCAGTTAACATAACCATGTTGTTGTTATCTGTTGAATAGCTTACTGATTATACCAGTTAGCATAACCATGTTGTTGTTATCTGTTGAATAGCTTACCGAGTTTACCAGTTAGCATAACCATGTTGTTGTTATCTGTTGAATAGCTTACCGAGTTTACCAGTTAGCATAGCCATGTTGTTGTCTGTTGAATAGCTTACCGATTATACCAGTTAGCATAACCACGTTGTTGTCTGTTGAATAGCTTACTGGGTTTACCAGTTAGCATAACCATGTTGTTGTCTGTTGAATAGCTTACATATTATACCAGTAAGCGTAACCATGTTGTTGTTACCCGTTATTAGTAGCCCTGGTATTGCCTGTTGAACAACTTACTTCAGTTGACCAGTTGTTTTAGTTTCCACAGTATACCAGTTAGATAACCATGTTGCTTTCTGTTGATTACTAGTAGCTTGCCGAGTTTAACAATAAGATGACCCTGCTCTTGTCTGTTGAATAGCTTGCCAGGTTTACCAGTGATATTATACAACAGGGACTTTCTATACTAAAGAAATAGTATAGAAAGTCCCCTTTAGGCTTATACAATTACTGTCTTTTGATGAGGTAAATATATAGTTTTTCAAAAGTCACTTAAGGGGGCTCCTGGGTATAAATCAAATTTTTTTTCTAATATAGGATTTCGCTATATTTTTTTTATAAATGAACTTTATCATATACTTAAAGGAAAAATGAAATAAAAAGATGGCCATGGAGTCACCGTTCATTTATGCTCACAATCTGCCTCTGGAAGAAGCATACATTTTTTTTAATGTCCTTTTTTTCTGTTGAACTAATAGGAGAAATAGATGTAATATCGAAATAAAAAAATAACCTAATTACAGAAATCGCTTAAATTTTACAATTATTTAGTTTATGTACAGCTTATTTGAAAACAATAATAAAAAATATAGGTCACCGTTGAGTTTAAAAAGTTATTTCAAATTTAATGCCAAAAAATGGCATTTTTGCACCAAAGGGAGATAATTTGGAGCTTTTTCAATGATATAAGCATTTTAAAAGTCATCTGGGGCCAAACTGAATCAATTTTTTGGTTGTATTTTGTACCATATCATAAAGTAAATAGTGTAATAAATAAAACTTGTAATGAAAAGATAAAGGTTTAATTTTTTGCTGAAATTTTTGTACCCAGGAGCCACCTTAAACCACGTATTGAATAGCTTACCAGTTGTTAGATAACCGGTTTTTTTCTCCTGCTGAAAAGCTTATCGGGTTAACAAGTTAGATAATACTGTCTGTTGAATATATTACAGAGTACAAAAATAAGTTACTATGCTGTTGTCTGATGAATAACTTACCGAGTTTACCAGTTAAATAACACTTTTTGTCTGAATGATGAATAACTTAGGCAGCAACCATTTGATTTTCTGGGGGGGGGGGGGGGGGGGGGCTATGGTTTTTTTTTTTCTGTGCAAACTTATTTTTTCGCCTTCGGCGAAGAACAATCTTTTTTTTTAACGACAAACCGAAAACAATTTTTTTCTTTCAATTTTAGCATTACATACAGTGGGAGCTGAGGGTGAAACAAACAATTTTTTTTCTCAGGGTCCAAAACAAATTATTTTTTTCACCAAAACCTGGAAACAAACTTTTTTTTCCAAAAAAAAACATAGCCCCCCCCCCCCCCCCCCCCAGAAAATCAAATGGTTGCTGCCTTACTAATTTAAAATAATTGTACATGTCCAGTATTAAAACAACATGCTGTTGTCTGTTGAATTGATTACAGAGTTAACCAGTTGGAAAACCATGTTGTTGTCTGTTGAATAGATCACCGATCGAGCTTACAAGTTTAACATGATTAGCATGTAGTTGTCTGTTAGATTACTTGCAAAGGTTACCAGTAAGATATCTTGTTATTTTCTGTTGAATAGCCTATCGAGTTTACCAGTTACATAGCCCTGCATGGTATTGCCCGTTGGCTAGTTTATCGATTTTACCACTTAGATAATTCTGTTGATGTCTGTTGAATAGCTGCTTACCGTGTTGATCAGTTTGATAAGCGTTTTTTTCCCTGTTGAATAGCTTATCGAGTTAACAAGTTAGATAATCATGTTGTTGTTGTCTGTAGAATATGTTAAAGAGTTAAAAATTTAAGGGACGACATCAAAAGTTCAATGTAGGATAAAAAACTTAATTCAGTTTTTTTTTTAACTGACCCCACCCCCTCTTAACTGGGTGCTGCTAAACGGCGGAAACGGAAACGGAAAGAAATTTGTATACAGACGGTATTTAAGGGGGGATAAAGAACTATGAAAATCAATAGATCTCGTCTTTCTGGTATTTTTTTTATATCAAAAGTTTCTAAATATATATCATATATTTCAATATGATAGGCGAACATGCAAGTGAGAAAATTCGTCATATAAGGTCGATAACTCATATAAGAAGTCATCTGACCGTTTTGACGTGAATGGACAATAACATTGAGAATGAAAACGGGGAATATGTCAAAGAGGCAACAACCCGACGAAAGAGCATACAACATCCGAAGGCCACCATTGGGTCTTCAACGCAGCGAGAAAATCCCGCTACCGGAGGTGGTATCAGCTGGCCCCGATATAAAATTGATTACCAGTTCAGTGAAAATGAAAGTCACACTAAATTCCAAAACATAAATGAGATTAAATTAAAAAATATATACAAGACTAACTAAGGCCAGAGGTTCCTGACTTGGGACAGGCGAACAAATGCGACGGGGTTGAACATGTTTTGTGAGATCCAAATGGCCCTCCCTTATACCTCTAGCCAATGTAGAATAAAGAAACACATATGAAGCAATACACACAGTAAACCTAATTTTAAAAGAAGTCCGAGTCCGATGTCAGATTAGACATGTTTTTCACATCAGGTTTTCGTTATTCATAGCGTTTCTTAATAGACAGCACTTGCATTTAACCCTATGTTTTAATTTTAGCCATGTCGGCTAACTTGGCTGACAGGCAGGGTTATCCAACACAAAACTAGATACACTAATGATAATTGTTGCAAATTGAATGTTTAACCAAAACTATCAGGCGACTCCCTAAAAGACATGTGTTCAATAACATTTGGCCCAGTAGTTTCAGAGACTGAGAAATTTTGTAAAAGTTAACAAAGACAAAATCGGACGACGAACGCCAATTGACGAGAAAAGCTCACTTAGCAGGGCCAGGTCAGATAAAAAAGAACTCTCTCAAAGTCTACCACCAAAGACTAAAGCAGGTCTTAGTACCAGCAGAAAACGACCATTTCACTATAAGCGTATCAACTAAGAAGACATCAACTAAATATGTACCACTAAATAAACCGTTAATCCAAAATGGAAAGACATAATAGCTTAAGTATTATAATAGGGATTCAATACATCAAAAGTATGAGGGCCAGAAGAAATAGGCCATAGAATGTAAAAAAAATATAAAATGAATTAGCAGCTATCATATTATTATTCACCATTTTTTCAACCATCATCAATACCAGCTTGATACCTGATGAATAGACAACTGGAGACATTTGTGCATTTCCGCTAATTAAGTATCTCAAACATGCATTCTCTGCAAGATGCTGCAACATATAGTGTTCTCCAACATAATGCGTTACCGTCTAGATTATTATAATATGAGCAATGCTTTACATCTTAGATGCACGATTTTTTATTAGTTGCTAGTGGCTTTGAACTAGCTGTCAGTTAACTGCGAGTACTCTCAGATCTGTACCTAGTGTCTTTTTGTTGTTGGGATGTACAAGTACCCGGTAACGTCCACTTGTATTTGTGTCCATCTGATGAGTTTAGCCTTTTCAACTGATTATTATAGTTCGTTCTTATGTTGTAATGTTATACCACTGTCTTAGGTTATTAGGGGGGGGGGGTCCTGCTAACATTTATAACCCCAACCACATTCGGTATTTATGTGCCTGCCCCAAGTCAGGAGCCTGTAATTCAGTGGTTGTCGTTTGTTTATGTGTTACATATTTGTTTTTCGTTCATTGTTTTGTACATAAATAGACGGCCGTTTGTTTTCTCGTTTGAATTGTTTTACATTGTCATTTCGGGGCCTTTTATAGCCGACTATGCGGCATGGGCTTTGCCCATTGTTGAAGGCCGTACGGTGATCCATAGTTGTTAATTTCTGTGTCATTTAGGTCTCTTGTGGAGAGTTGTCTCATTGGCAATCAAACCACATCTTCCTTTTATATATTTACTTATTCCTATGCTTTCGCAAGCAAAGAGTCGTGGTAAATTGAACAACACCAAACAGGTCCAACTGGCCGTTAATTCTGGGGAATCTGAAGGAACTGTTCTGGGTCAGGTGTTACTTAGTAAATGATATCAGTGATATCTTTGAAAATCGGGTGTACGGCCAGTAGAAACATCCAAAAGATCAGATGCGTAGTGTGAAATAGAGTATCATTTCCGTCATAAAAAACAAAGAGCAGAATGAGTTTTCAGTTGTCTTGACATAGGAGAAAAGAAAAGATACCACGAAAATCACCACAAGATACACCACATCACTAATTTTGTTTCAAGGCAATGAAAAAAGAAACAAAGAAGAACAAGAGTGCACACGCTGAAATGTCTCGCCTTCTATACTAATCATTGATATTATGTTGATAGTCCTAAGTATAAAGCTTTATTACAACTGTCTCATCAACTTAACATTAACCAAGATAACTAAACAAAGACCAATGAACCATGAAAATGAGGTCAAGGTCAGATAAACCATGCCAGGCAGACATGTACAGCTAACAATGCTTCCATACAACAAATATAGTTGACCTATTACTTATAGTTTAAGAAAAATAGACCAAAACACAAAAAATGAACACTGTGCAATGAACCGTGAAAATGAGGTCATGGTCAAAAGAAACCTGCGCTACTGACATAAAGATCATAAAATATTTCCATACACCAAATATAGTTGACCTATGGCATATAGTATTAGATAAATAGACCAAAACTCAAAAACTTAACTTTGACCACTGAACCATGAAAATGAGGTCAAGGTCACATGACATCTGCCCGCTAGACATGTACACCTTACAATCATTCCATACAACAAATATAGTAGACCTATTGCATATAGTATGAAAAAAACTGACCAAAACACAAAAATTTAACTATAACCACTGAACCATGAAAATGAGGTCAAGGTCACATGACATCTGCCCGCTAGACATGTACACCTTACAATCATTCCATACAACAAATACAGTAGACCTATTGCATATAGTATGAAAAAAACAGACCAAAACACAAAAATTTAACTATAACCACTGAACCATGAAAATGAGGTCAAGGTCAGATGACACCTGCCAGTTGGACATGTACACCTTACAGTCCTTCCATACACCGAATATACAAGCCCTATTGCTTATAGTATCTGAGATATGGACTTGACCACCAAAACTTAACCTTGTTCACTGATCCATGAAATGAGGTCGAGGTCAAGTGAAAACTGTCTGACAGACATGAGGACCTTACAAGGTACGCACATATCAAATATAGTTATCCTATTACTTATAATAAGAGAGAATTCAACATTACAAAAAATCTGAACTTTTTTTTCAAGTGGTCACTGAACCATGAAAATGAGGTCAAGGACATTGGACATGTGACTGACGGAAACTTCGTAACATGAAGCATCTATATACAAAGTATGAAGCATCCAGGTCTTCCACCTTCTAAAATATAAAGCTTTTAAGAAGTTAGCTAACACCGCCGCCGCCGCCGTAGCCGCCGCCGGATCACTATCCCTATGTCGAGCTTTCTGCAACAAAAGTTGCAGGCTCGACAAAAATGATGCAAAGGATTTCCCCAAAAAATTATTACTTCAAAACCTATTTATAGAATCGAGGCCGATTTAAAAAAAAGAAAAAAGAAGAGAAGTTGAACAGACTATCCCGAATCGCATTAACGGCGTACACATGACCTTATCAAATATTTCAAAAACATAAGTCTCATCATCTCCTGGTCATTATTTCAATACTTTATGCTTTAAAATCTTTTATTTTGAATTCAATCCTTGTTTTTTTCCCTTGTAAACATGTGTAAAACTATATAAAACATGCCTATGTAGATAAAATAATCAAAAAGAAAAGATGTTAATTCTTTCTGTTTCCGTTCCGTTTCGCCGTTTAGCAACACCCCTCTTAAAATTTTAGAAAAATTGATTGACCAATATGGATATATGTAAAATCAGAGGCGGATTTAGAGGGGGGCCCAGGGGGCCCGGGCCCCCCCTTTTTGGGAAAAAATTCGGTTGCTTATATAGGGAATCACTGAAGCGTGATTGGAGCGTGCCCCCTCTTAGCGCAGTCAGTGGGCCCCCACTTATGAACATTTCTAGATCCGCCAGTGAAAATCAATTTCGAATAAACAAAACTTGCAGCAATTTTAATTTACATTGATCTTTTGATGTCGTCCCTATATAACAATGTTGTTGTCTGTTGACTTAGCTTACCGAGTTCAAAAGTAAGATAACTTTGTTGTTGTCTGTTGAATAGCTTAGGCTGAGTTTACTGGTTAAATTATACTGTTGTTGTTTGGTGAATGGCTTACCAAGCTTACCAGTAAAACTATTCCGTTGTTGTTTGTTGAGTAACTTACAAAGTGTACCATTTAGATAACTGTTTGTATATTAGAAATTAGAAGTCTACTAACAAGTGATATTTTAGGTGTAATAACTCCAGAATGGGGTTTCCATATTTTTTCTGAACATTTTGATTGAGATTGACATTTTGGACATTTCTACTCTGTGTCATATTTGCTATAACTGCTTTAGTTTTGAGATAGAAGCCCAAAACTGTATCTTACCCATGTTTTATTTTTAGTAGCCCAAAACTGCATTTTACCCATATTTTATTTTTAGCAACATCAGCCGTATAAAAATAAGGAGATTTGGTATGATTGCAAGTGAGACAACTATCCACCAAAGTTCAAATGAAGTGGATGTAAGGGAGCTACCATTTAATTTTTATGGGGGGGGGGGGGGGGCTAGGATGAAAAATTTTGTCCTGCATTTTTTTTAGCTGTAATCTCTGTCCTGCCTTTTTATTTTTCACTCTGTTCGGTCCTGCCTTTTTTTTTTAGTTGATCCTCTCTTTTTTTTACCTTAATTGTCGTCCTGACTTTTTTTTTTTGCAAGTGTCTCATCCTGCCTTTTTTTTTACTCTAAACTCCTGTCCTGCCTATTTTTTTCAAATTTCATCCTAGCCCCCCCATAAAAATCAAATGGTAGCTCCCTAAGCATATGCATCTGTATGGCCTTCAACAATGAAAATACCCATTCTGTACAAAAGCAAACAATTCAATTGAGTCTTATTTATAACAAAACTATTTATGAAAAACAAGTATAACGGACATGAACCAACAACAACCACTGAACTACAGGCTTCTGACTTTGGACAGGCACTATTTTTAATTTTAGTTTCTTGTGTATAATTGGGAGTTTAGTATGACGTCCATTATCACTGAACTAGTATACATATTTGTTAAGGGGCCAGCTGAAGAACGACTCTGGGCGCGGGAGTTTTTCGCTACATTGAAGACCCATTGGTGGCCTTCGGCTGTTGTCTGCTCTATGGTTGGGTTGTTGTCGCTTTGCAACATTCCTCATTTCCATTTTCAATTTTACATATAGAATGTGGTGGGTATAAACACTTTTCCTGACCTGGGACAGTGATGTGACAGTACAATATGTTTGTTGATGAATAAAATCCCTGGATACCCTTAGGTACATGTACTCTAAAGAACATTTTATAAAAGTTTAGTAACATGTGGCCCAGTAGTCTATGATGAGAAGATTTTTTTTTTAAGACAATGAAAGCCAAGAAAAAAGCTCACATGGTCTTTAAGCCTGTTGTGTTTAAAAGTGCTCAAACATTATAACTTATCAATGTCAAGCTGCTGACCCAATATAAAGCCATTCTGTTCAGTTGAACCTCAGAAAGGTGAGACAAAAAAAGTTGTTAAACTAATAGGATTGAAAGACAAGGTGAATACAATAAATGTTCACTCCTAGAGAGGGGTATTACATACATTAAAGAAGAAATAAATGTTGACTGGTTTACATACATAACATGCTGTAAATATGATTCTTCTTAAAACAGTAATTTGCTTTTGTTCCAAGAACTAAAAAAATACTTGCTATTAATGTTGACAAAATTTTTGTTGATAAATGATTTAAATGTTAAATGTGATATATTCTAAAAAATATATACTAATCATAACACTTAGAACGGTTTGCATTTTTTCATATATTTTTTTTATGCAATTTGTAGTAATTCAAAGATTTGTGATCTAAAAGAAATTAGAAATGGTTTGTATTTTGAACTTTTATGCCGTCTTCTGCAAATGCAACTAATATTGTATACAACCTGTTTATTAAAATGAAAAAGTCATTGCTTTTTTCTATGTCCTACAAAATAGAAGCAATTAGGTCCATATACACTGTCACAACACTGCCAGTGATGAGCAGAAATGCATACATGTAGATGGTCTAAGTATAAACAGCTTATAGTAATGGCCCATCATGGCATAATTATGTCACTTTGTGATAATTGTCATAGCTATCCTTTATTGCACTGCTTCCATGGTAAATATTAATATATACAACACATCAACTCTCTTCTTTTAACTGACAATAAAGGAAAGAACAACATCAGAACCAGTTTCCTTGATCAAAATTATCCACAGAATAATCTTTAAATGGAGGTCTTATCTGGTGTGGTGGGTATGGTCTATAAAAACCCTGTGGTCTATTATGACCCTGTGGTGCATGGTGACCTTGTAATTGTGGTCTATTATGACCCTGTGGTGCATGGTGACCTTGTAATGGTGGTCTATTATGACCCTGTGGTGCATGGTGACCTTGTAATGGTGGTCTATTATGACCCTGTGGTGCATGGTGACCTTGTAATTGTGGTCTATTATGACCCTGTGGTGCATGGTGACCTTGTAATTGTGGTCTATTATGACCCTGTGGTGCATGGTGACCTTGTAATTGTGGTCTATTATGACCCTGTGGTGCATGGTGACCTTGTAATTGTGGTCTATTATGACCCTGTGGTGCATGATGACCTTGTAATTGTGGTCTATTATGACCCTGTGGTGCATGGTGACCTTGTAATGGTGGTCTATTGATGTGTGTTGGAGGTGGGGGTTGAGAGTTGTGATAAGGTGTCTGCCTGTAACCTGTCGAATCATAGTGACCTTCACCTTGTAAATTTTGTATGTAATTAGGGCTGGTGTTGTAGTTTGAGTCAGAATACATATTATTTTGAGTCATAGCTTTAACAGATTCAATGTCTGAAATTCGTAAGATTTTTGAATGAGGTGTATCATAATTGTCCTGATAATTAGTCGTTGATGGTCTTTTCAATCCAATATTTTCTTGAGTAGAAAAATGATTATAATCTTCATCCACATGATATTGAGATGGCTGCTCCTTCTTCATGGTTTGCTCTTCTTTGACAGTAGCCTGACTAACCTGTCCAACACTCATTGTATGCGGACAAGCAAATTTATCCCTCACTGAATTCTCCTGTTTAATTGTACAATGGTTAACAGAACAAGCACTAGTCCCTATTTCCTGCTTCACACTATACAAAGTACATTCTGATTCATCTCTTGTATCTTCCTTTTTATTTTGAATAGACGCTGTCTTCAAACCTTCTTGGGCATTATTTGGCCTACAATTTCCTTGAAATTGGTGTACAGGAGCTATTTTTGGATATTCTAGAAAATAATCTCCAGAAACTCCAATACCTTTCATGTTGCTGTCCTCTCCAAGGACAACTTGACTTACGACGAGACAATTCTTGTTGTCTGCTATCATCTCTTTAACTAAAACATTATCATACACTTTTGTAATCTTTCTTATCTTCTTCATCTCATGACGCTCAAAATCATAGAATGCTATATCCCTTTTGCTGATCATATGTTCATTCAAAGTCTTTTGAACAGCCTCCTCAAAATGTATTTTGAATCCTGGAGGTCGAATGGGTAAATTCTTTCTGTTCATAAAGGTCATTTCCTTCTCTTGTATTTGCCCTGACTGATCAAAACTTTCTCTTCCTGAAAATTAAACAAGAATTCTGTGAGCATTGCATGGCAATACATAGTCCCCTACCAGTTAAAAATAAAGTGTATATAATAGAATGAAATTCTAACTTGATCAATAACTTGTCATGGTGTAATTTGTAAACTTCATAAAATAATAATCAAACCGACCACTAAATTCATCAAACAAATTACTAATACCCCAGTCCCACTAGGCCTCGATTGCACTACGATCTGTGAAAAAAATGCAAATTTTAATGATCGTAGTACAATCGTGTAGATCGCAGTAAGGTTATATCATGGTCGTGGTGAGGTCTTCAAGATCGTGATGAGCGTGGCAAACTTTGAACATGTTCAAAACAATCAGGGTGCAGTCGTGGCGAAATCAGGTCGTAGTAGAAGTGTAGTAAGAGCGCACTAAGATCGTAGTAAGATCGCAAAGGTCGCTGTACCATCGTAGTGAGAGCGTAGTAAAAGCATGATTCTAATCTAATATGATCTCATTCATTGTGTCATTGCGACGTTATTACGACCTCACTACGACCATCACGTTTTCACCGCGACCAAACTACGCTTCCACTACGACTATACCACGCTGTTCACGACCATAGTACGATTCTATCACGCTCTTCTTACGACCTGAGTACGTTCATACTACAACCATTATTCTCATTTTCATTTTCCCATAAAATATATTAATTCTCTCCAGGTTTTGTTTGTCTGTATGTAACTGGGACCTTCTTGTCCATTTTCTCTAATGGCTCAACCATGCCTCTTGTTTTCATATAGATTAGACCGTTGGTTTTCCCATTTGAATGGTTTAATTGATCTTCCTCTAAGTTCAGTATTTTTGTGATTTTACTTTTTAACACTAGTAATTTTGGGGGCCTTTTATATCTTGCTGTTTGGTGTAAGCCAAAGCTCCGTGTTGAAGGCCATATCTTGGCCTATAATTGTTACTTTTAAAAATTGTTACTTGGATTGAGAGTTGTCTCATTGGCACTCATACCACATCTTCCTATATCTATTGACACATCTGTTTCATATCTGCTATCGTTCACTAAAATATCCTCATTTCAGCTTTATGGACCAGCAATAGTGTGTAATTTAGGAGGTCGGATTGGTCGGTCCGACATCTCTACTTGATCAAGATTCGTTACTATCAGAGCTCCATTTGCCACTACATCAACCCTAACACCACGCCCATGTGTTCTAGTAGATTTTGGTGACATGACTGTATTTTTTTGGAGAAATCTACGTATCAATCAGAAATAGAACTGAAGGAATGATACTGTATTGATATGGAACACAATGTTGACGTTATTGCTGAGAGCGTAGTAAGATCGCGGTTTGAATGTAGTGTAATCGTGGGAAGAACGTGCTATAATCGCAGTAGAAGCTTGGTAAGATCGTGTTGCAATCGGATAATTCGTGGTATGGTCGTAGTGAGAACGGGATGAGCGTAGAAAGATCTTGATAAGCGTAATAAGGTCGCAGAATAAGCGCGGTGAGAACGTGTTATAATCATAGCGGGATCGTTGTAGAAGCGTAATGAGGACGTAGTAGCATCGTAAAAGCAACGAAAATTTACATTTTCTTGCCGCTCATACCGCGACCTCACCACGATCTGAATTTAATTTAGATCACAGTGAGCGTGGTGTGATAGTGGTCTAGTGGGACTGGGGCTTAAAGAAAAGGAAAAAAATCCAAAATATCATTTATCTAATACAACGTCTTTAACAAATCTTTTAAACAAGAGTGCACATGCTGAAATGTCTCGCCTTCTTTACTAATCATTGATATTATTGTTGATAGTCCTTAATATAAAGCTTTACTACAACTATCACATAAACTTAAAATGATCCAAAAAAATAAGGTCAATGTCATATAAACCAAACAAGAAATACATGTACACCTTAAAATCTGACATTCAATACACTAAATATAGTTGATTGATTGCTAATAGATTCTAAGAAACAGACTTAACCAAGAAACCTAAACATTGACCAATGAACCATGAAGATAAGGTCAAGGTCAGATGAACTATGCCAGGCAGATCTGTACAGCTTACAGTAAATGAGTTCTTACATACAACAAACATAGTTGACCTATTGCTCATAGTTTAAGAAAAACAGACCAAAACACAACCAGATGCTCCGCAGGGCACAGCTTTATACAATCGCAAAGTTTGAACCCTGAACAGTTGGGGCAAGTATGGACACAACATTCAAGCTTGATACAGCTCTGAATTCGGATTGTGATTATATAGTTGGACCCCGATTTGGGGCCTATAATCAAAAATCTAAATACATGTTTAGATTCAGCATATCAAAGAACCCCAAGAATTCAATTTTTGTTGAAATCAAACTAAGTTTAATTTTGGACCCTTTGGACCTTAATGTAGACCAATTTGAAAACGGGACCAAAAATTAAGAATCTGCATACACAGATAGATTTGGCATATCAAAGAACCCCAATTATTCAATTTTTTATGAAATAAAACAAAGTTTTATTTTGGACTCTTTGGGCCCCTAATTCCTAAACTGTTTGGACCAAAACTCCCAAAACCAGTCCCAACCTTCCTTTAATGGTCATAAACCTTGTGTTTAAATTTCATAAATTTCTATTAACTTATATTTAAGTTATTGTGCGAAAACCAAGAAAAATGCTTATTTGGGCCCTTTTTTGGCCCCTTATCCTAAACTGTTGGGACCAAAACTCCCAAAATCAATCCCAACCTTCCTTTTGTGTTCATAAACCTTGTGTTTAAATTTCATAAATTTCTATTAACTTATACTTAAGTTATTGTGCGAAAACCAAGAAAAATGCTTATTTGGGCCCTTTTTTGGCCCCTTATCCTAAACTGTTGGGACCAAAACTCCCAAAATCAATCCCAACCTGCCTTTTGTGGTCATAAACCTTGTGTTTAAATTTCATAGATTTCTATTTACTTAAACTAAAGTTGTAGTGCAACCAGGTGCTCCGCAGGGCGCAGCTTTATATGACCGCAGAGGTCGAACCCTGAACAGTTGGGCCAAGTATGGACAAAACATTCAAGCGTGATACAGCTCTGAATTTGGATTGTGATCAAATTTTTGACATTACATGGGTTTTATACACAAAACAAATGTCAAGATTTTACAAATCAATTAAAGATTTCTTCTTCAAACTTATTTAAATCTAAAATTAAATAGTTGACACAGCATAGGTTTCTGACACAGAATGAATGTGGTCTAATGAACTTTTTTTTGCCTTTGAGCAATTCACTATGCTGTTGAATATTAATCCTCTCAAAAAAATGTTTTAAGAAATTTTCTTTTTATTTATGAAATCTGAAATGAGAAAAATTTACCCCCCCCCCCCCCCCCATTTTTTTCACATCCCCGTTTCCCTTTTTCCAAAACTGATATCAATTCAGATTTCTAATGGAGTTTGCAACAATAACTACTCTTTTAAATACATCATAAAATATTAAAATGTAAAATAAAGTGCTCGTTATCACTGAATGGTAAAGATTGGTTGGTAGTAAAAGTGAATATACATTGTTCATTGTATAAAACAATAAAAAAAATTTCATCAGCAACATTTGATATTGGCAAATTTCCAATGAAGTTATTTACATAAAGTTATTGGCAAATAAAAATAGAAAATGACATCATAGTCATGTCTGGCAAATGTCCAACATAAATTATCTAAAAACATTTTAGATAAGATAAGGAAAAAAAGCTTCATCAGCAACATTTTATATTGGCAAATTTCCAATGAAGTTATTTACATAAAGTTATTGGCAAATAAAAATAGAAAATGACATCATAGTCATGTCTGGCAAATTTCAAACATATATTATCAACTGCTATTCTATAAAAAGAAAGATAACTCCAATTGAAAATCAATTGCTATTGCACAATATTGTGCAATTAGATATTTCTTGCTATTGTGCAATACTGTGCAATTGAAAATTTCTTGCTATTGCACAATACTTGATATGGAATCCTGATTTGGACCAACTTGAAAACTGGACCCATAATCAAAAATCAAAGTACATATTTAGATAAAGCATATCAAATAAGCCCAAGAATTTTATTTTTGTTAAAATCAAACTTAGTTTAATTTTGAACCCTTTGGACCTTAATGTAGACCAATTTGAAAACTGGACCAAAAATTAAGAATCTACATATACAGTTAGATTTGGCATATCAAAGAACCCATTTATTCAATTTTTGATGAAATCAAACAAAGTTTAATTTTGGACCCCCATTTGGACCAACTTGAAAACTAGGCCAAGAAATCAAACAAAGTTCAATTTTGGACCCTTTGGGCCCCTTATTCCTAAACTGTTAGGACCAAAACTCCCAAAATCAAACCCAACCTTCCTTTTATGGTCATAAACCTTGTGTTTAATTTCATAGATTTCTATTTACTTATACTAAAGTTATGGTGCAAAAACCAAAAATAATGCTTATTTGGGCCCCTTTTTGGCCCCTAGTTCATAAACTGTTGTGACCTCAACTCCAAAAATCAATCCCAACCTTCCTTTTGTGGTCATAAACCTTGTGTTAAAATTTCATTGATTTCTATTTACTTATACTAAAGTTATTGTGCGAAAACCAAGAGTAATGCTTATTTAGGCCCTTTTTTGGCCCTTATTTCCTAAACTGTTGGAACCAAAACTCCCAAAATCAATCCCAGCCTTCCTTTTGTGGTCATAAACCTTGTGTCAAAATTTCATAGATTTCTATTCACTTAAACTAAAGTTATAGTGCGAAAACCAAGAAAAATGCTTATTTGGGCCCTTTTTGGCCCCTTATTCCTAAAATGTTGGGACCAAAACTCCCAAAATCAATCCCAACCTTCCTTTTGTGGTCATAAACCTTGTGTTAAAATTTCATTGATTTCTATTCACTTTTACTAAAGTTAGAGTGCGAAAACTAAAAGTATTCGGACGATGACGACGACGACGACAACGTGATAGCAATATACGACCAAAAAATTTAAATTTTTGCGGTCGTATAAAAAGTGTTTGCAGAACATGAATAAAAAAAAATAATTAAAAAATTGTGACAAGAATACCAAATTTGTACATTCCAAGTGTAACGGTATATTAACATGTATTTTTTATTAAATTATCTTAATTCACCTAAAATATCCAGTAATATTTACTGCTGAAGCAAAATCAATCCAACGAGCAACAGCACAATGATAAGAGACGTAATTTCGATTGAATTTTCCAAGGACCCTTTACATCATTATCCGGAAACGAAGTGTGTTATAACATCGTCAAATCTGAAATTGATTTTGTCAAGTCATTGGGCATTTATTTTCACACAAGATTGTATGTAACATTATGCACATAGGAAAAATAATAGACCCCCGGCGCAATCTCTTTGAAAATTGTATTTTCCTTTTTGTAACAAGACGAAACAAGTCTACAAATTATGTTTGCTAACATCCCGTTGGAAACAAAAACAATGTTTAGACCTAGTATTTCGTATGTTTCACGTATGACCGGAAATGATTAGAACTTAACGACAAAAACAATTTTAATAAAAAAAAGGAAATAACTGGACTTCTGTTTCGTGTGAAATGTAACGCATAACCATGATAACGATAACGTCATTTTCTAACTTAATAATTACGAAGAACAAAACTAGAATGTCAATCATCTCTGATTTACCTGTTCATATTTGCATATTGATATAAAGAATTCTGTTACAACAAAGCAGATTACATCATCTAAAATTTGCGTTACGAAATCGGAAACGAAAGTAACGCCAGTGTTCTTACACCTGCTACAGAAATACTTATAGTTCTCTGCATTTTCTTCCGACTATTCTTATTGGTCGATGTTCTTTATTATTTGAAAGCAAAAGTTACGAATTTGCCAGTGACGATTATCTATAAATCAGTCAGCATTTTGCACTTCGGAAGCAAAAAGTAACGCGAGAAACGACACAAAAATACGGTCGTATAATCTTTGAAATTTGTTAATTTCAATTTTTTTTCTAGGGAAGAGTAGCATACACTTGTATGTTGATAAAAATAAAGGCATCTTTAGATGTAGTTACAACTTTTCTTACAGAAATACACATTTTTATCACTTTTCTATCGTTATAGGAAACGAGCCCAATAGCAAATTATGGTCCATATACCAAATATAAAGTTATTCTATAACTCATAATCATGATAATAAGTGAGTATTTTAAATGACAAAAACTTGAAGATTCTGAACACAAAAGGTGGTCAAGAACAATGGTTATATGACAGACAGAAACTTTATATCAAAAGGCATCTGAATACCATACTAGCTGTATAGGTACATGTATGAAGCATTCAGGTGTTCCACCTTTTGAAGCTTTATACAAACAGTTCACCATAGCCGTAGGATTGTAGTCCCTACATGTATGTGTCACATTCTCTTCTATTTGTTTTAAATGGTAGGATTGATTCAGTTATTCTACAAGAAGTTTCCTGTTAATATTCACATTCAATATAGTTTTTTATTCTCAGACTTACTTAGCTTTTCATGTTTTTCTATTTCTAATTCCACTATTTCTCTAGTCATATTTTCTGATTTTTTTCTTTGTCTTTTTATCAATAAAGTCCAACATGTCTGTGAAAGGTATTCCAGAGATTTCTCTGCAGCCAATG
This sequence comes from Mytilus edulis, assembly GCF_963676685.1. Classification (NCBI taxonomy): domain Eukaryota; kingdom Metazoa; phylum Mollusca; class Bivalvia; order Mytilida; family Mytilidae; genus Mytilus; species Mytilus edulis. Next base: position 72,018,679 of record NC_092345.1, on the reverse strand, counting down.
TCCTTACTTTTTGTTTCTGGTCAGATGATGCTGTTGCTGTTTTGTGTCCTTCAATGGCTACAGTACATGTGAACTCTATCATCAAAGAAGATGCATGATATTAGTGTTTTTGTATATAAATTTGAGAGTGGAAATGTTTATACATAAAATGCAAAGGGTGAAATTTATCCTGAATGAATCTGGACCATCAATGAAAATGAAAAAAAAAGGATTATACATTGTATCTATAATACTAAAATAATGAGGTCCAATTTGTCAGCCGTCATCGGGTAAAAACGACAAATCAAAGAATTCAACTCTATATATAACTAATATAGGACAATGGTGTAGATTAAAAATTACACCACTCCAGACCCTTTTGTTTTCCACATAATTAATATTGCCAATAATTAACAAGTTCCAGGTCTAATCCGATACCGATACCAATAGTATATTCACCTGTTAGCTATTACCTTATCTACAGGTACGTTCCGCATTTGACAGGCGCACCACCAAACGATGTATTAAAGATTTTGCTATATACACGGGTCATAATCAAAGGGCTGACACTTCTAAATTCAATCATTGTCTAATTGTTCCCTATTGTAGCTTTATTCAGCAATCAGCAAGACTTTAGACAATGCTGTTGATTAAAAAATATCCCATTCCTGGATAGTCTGGACCTTTTGTTTTCCAAATAATTAATATTTCAAGTCCAATAATTGATAAGTTCCAGGTCAACGGGTTCAAACAGAAAGATTTGAAAGCAGAGAAAACTGTGTATCTTTATCAGATGACAATACCAATTACTAAAATAAGGCTTAGGCATAGTTATATACTTTAATTCAGTCACGGACCCGCAATATCACGGGTGTGTACTTGTAGTATACAACAATACACATTCCTCAGCAAAAGTACATGATACAATACATGTAAGCCTTTCGTCCTAAGAATATTTTAATGTTGGCACATTTACTAACATTGAGGTCCTTAATAATGAATTAATACCTGCATTTACCTAAAAATGTATGGCTCTAGTTATTAATTCTAACAGTTAAACATCCTGTCAGACTCAGTACTTCCATTTTGGCATTATACAAGGTCATGTTTTCCAAGACTGTTAAGGATGTACATTTTGTATTTACACTAAATCAATTGGATGTGAACTGATTGACATTTTTTCCTTGTATACATGTTTTTTTATAGTTGTTTTTGTCTTGGTAATTGCAGGTACTCCAAAATTGGTACTTCGTGTCTCTAGTGTTTATACTGGTTGTTTATTTTGCTATTGATTTTTAGAATTTGTTCAATTTTATTGTGCTGTTATACTAGTCCCAGGTTATGCACACACAAGGTTTTTTAACCCTAGAAGACTCTGTTACACATGTGTCTGTCTCATCTCACTTTTCAGTAGTCTGTACTAATTCAGTGGTTGTTGTTTGTACAATGTATATCATATTTATTTTTGTCTTGTACATAAATCAGACTGTCCTTTTCCTAATCAAATTGTTTTACATTTCATTATATCTGGGCCTTTATTACTAGCTATGTGGTAAGGGATTTGCTCATTGTAGAAGGCTTTATGGTGAACTATAGTCGCTAACATATGCATGATCATGATATGATTTACATTTTGTTAATTCATATGGAATTCTGTGTGACTTTGGTTTTATTATTATTTCAATCATTCTACATAAAAAGTATTTACTTACCACCATTTTCAAAACCAAAGTCCATTTGATACATCATACCACTGTACAATGAACTAGACTGAAGTACTGCCATAGGTGCTGCTTCTGAGTGACTAGCACCCATAGTCCTAACAATGATAAACTTTGACAAATCCCTTTCTGTTCTTCGCTTGTCACCTAAACCTTTAAGGTTGTCTTCATGAAAATCTTCCCCACTTAAAAACTCTTCCATAGCATTAACAGGATTCAAAATTTCAAGAAATGGTGTATTGGAGGTTTCCAAGTTAAGTTCATTCACTTCTGTCTGTACAACTCTGCAGTAGGGTTTCACTAGTTTTAGATATGCATCACCAACAGCTGAATTTTGAGCTTCTTTTTTATCTTGACCAGAACCAACACCTACATTTACTCCAAGAATCCTAAAGCGACATTCACAGAGACCAGAGTCAAAAGAGTTAAACAATTTTTCGCTACTGTATTTAAATTGATACAATGCTAACTGAATCAACTCAAATTGAGTTTTTAACTTCCAATACCTACGGAATATATAAAATAGTATTTTGTGAGATATATCAGAGAACTGTATTTCTAATTTGCTTTGTTCCCTTTTAGCCATTCTTCTTAAAACTATCTGAAAGTAAAAAGTTATAAATATGTTTAAAAACAGAGCAAATAACATAACTAGAGGCTCTCAAGAGCCTGTGTCGCTCACCTGTTATGCCCATAGTTTTAGAAAAGAAGATTTTTGTACAAGTTATATATAAGTTATAGTATTCAAGATAATAACCAAAAACTGCAAAATTTCCTTAAAATTACCAATTTTAGGGCAGCAACCCAACAACGGGTTGTAGGATTCATCTGAAAATTTGTGAGGGGATAGATCTTATTCTGATGGACATTTACATCTTAAAAGATTTGCCCTAAATGTCTTAGTTTCAAAGATATAAAGCCAAAACTGCATTTTACCACTATGTTCTAATTTTAGCCATGTCGGCCATTTTGTTTGGTAGGTGGGGTCATCGGACACATTTTTTAAACTATATACCACAATAATGGTTGTGGCCAAGTAAGTTCAAATTTGGCCCAGTAGTTTCAGAGAGGAAGATTTTTGTACAAGTTACAACCAGATGCTCCGCAGGGCGCAGCTTTATACGACCGCAGAGGTTGAACCCTGAACGGTTGGGGCAAGTATGGACACAACATTCAAGCTGGATTCAGCTCTAAATTTGGATTGTGATTAAATAGTTGACACAGCATAGGTTTCTGACACAGAATGAATGTGGTCTAATGAACTTAAAAAAAAATGTTTGCCTTTGAGCAATTCACTATGCTGTTGAATATTAATCCTCTCAAAAAAATGTTTGAAGAAATTTTCTTTTTACTTATGAAATCTGAAATGAAAAAAATTGACCCTCCAATTTTTTTTTCACATCCCCCTTTCCCTTATTTCAAAACTGATCTCAATTCAAATTTTAATGAAGTTTGCAACAATAACTACTCATTTAAATACATCATAAAATATTAAAATGTAAAAAAAGTGCTTGTTATCACTGAATGGTAAAGATTGTTTTAATCTATCAGTTGGTAGTAAAAGTGAATATACATGTACATTGTATATTGTATAAAACAATGATTTAAGTTGATTCAACTACTATTCTGGACAAAGAAAGATAACTCCAATTGAAATCCAATTGGAATTTCTTGCTATTGCACAATATTGTGCAATTAGATATTTCTTGCTATTGCACAATATTGTGCAATTAGATATTTCTTGCTATTGTGCAATACTGTGCGATTGAAAATATTTGCTATTGCACAATACTGTGCAATTGAAGATTTCTTGCTATTGCACAATACTGTGCAATTGTAGATTTCTTGCTATTGCTGAATACTGTGCAATTGAAAAATTTCTTGCTATTGCACAATACTTAATATAATAATTTTGGATCCTGATTTGGACCAACTTCAAAACTGGGCCCATAATCAAAAATCTAAGTACATGTTTAGATTCAGCATATCAAAGAGGCCCAAGAATTCAATTTTTGTTAAAATCAAACTTAGTTTAATTTTGGACCCTTTGGACGTTAATGTAAACCAATTTTAAAACGGGACCAAAAATTAAGAATCTACATACACAGTTAGATTTGGCATATCAAAGAACCTCAATTATTCAATTTTTGATGAAATCAAACAAAGTTTAATTTTGGACCAACTTGAAAACTGGGCCAATAATAAAAAATCTAAGTACATTTTTAGATTCAGCATATCAAAGAACCCCAAGGATTCAATTTTTGTTAAAATCAAACTAAGTTTAATTTTGGACCCTTTGGACCTTAATGTAGACCAATTTGAAAACGGGACCAAAAATTAAGAATCTACATACACAGTTAGATTCGGCATATCAAAGAACCCCAATTATTCAATTTTTGATAAAATCAAACAAAGTTTAAATCTGGACCCTTTGGGCCCTTTATTCCTAAACGGTTGGGACCAAAACTCCCAAAATCAATACCAACCTTCCTTTTATGGTCATAAACCTTGTGTTTAAATTTCATAGATTTCTATTTACTTATACTAAAGTTATGGTGCGAAAACCAAGAAAAATGCTTATTTGGGTCCCTTTTTGGTCCCTAATTCCTAAACTGTTGGGACCTAAACTCCCAAAATCAATACCAACCTTCCTTTTGTTGTCATAAACATTGTGTTTAAATTTCATTGATTTCTATTTACTTAAACTAAAGTTATTGTGCGAAAACCAAGAATAATGCTTATTTGGGCCCTTTTTTGGCCCCTAATTCCTAAACTGTTGGAACCAAAACTCCCAAAATCAATCCCAACCTTTCTTTTGTGGTCATAAACCTTATGTCAAAATTTCATTGATTTCTATTTACTTAAACTAAAGTTATAGTGCGAAAACCAAGAAAATGCTTATTTGGGCCCTTTTTGGCCCCTAATTCCTAAAATGTTGGGACTAAAACTCCCAAAATCAATCCCAACCTTCCTTTTGTGGTCATAAACCTTGTGTTAAAATTTCATAGATTTCTATTCACTTTTACTAAAGTTAGAGTCCGAAAACTAAAAGTATTCGGACGACGACGACGACGACGCAGACGACGACGCCAACGTGATAGCAATATACGACGAAATTTTTTTCAAATTTTGTGGTCGTATAAAAAATGACGAAAAAGTTGTTAAAAATTGACTATAAAGGGTAATAACTCCTTTATAATGGGTCAACTGACCATTTTGGTCATGTTGACTTATTTGTAGGTCTTACTTTGCTGAACATTATTGCTGTTTACAGTTTATCTCTATGTATAATAGTATTCAAGATAATAACCAAAAACTGCAAAATTTCCTTAAAATTGCCAATTCAGTGGCAGCAACCCAACAACAGGTTGTCCGATTCATCTGAAAATTTCAGGGCAGATAAATCTTGACCTGATAAACAAATTTACCACATGGCCACAGACCACAATTAATTCCTCTATCAGTCTTTATAACCTTTTGCATCATTAAAAAAATTACACCATGCACTTTTGTCAAATTTTTTGTGTGTGAAATGTACAGTCCTAGTCCAAATATATATCCAAAATTCAGAAAGATTGTAGCAATCACTTTTACAAATTTAGCCAATACACATCCATACCCCTATTGACAAGTCAAGAGATGTTCCGAAAACTGTAAATATTACCTTTTTGCACTTGGCCTAATCACTCATTCCAAATCAAAATCAGTTAAAATACAACATCCAAAAATTTATTTCACCTCTCTTCTTTCATTTCCACCCAAAAAAATCTAAGAAATGAGTGAGGAAGGGAAAGAAAAAAAAAATAAGGAAAAATACACTCTAATTAAAAGGAACTATATTCGTGGACAACGAAAAGCGGGGTCATTAATTGTGGTCTTGGGCCACATGTCAGATTTGCTCTAAATGCTTTGGTTTTAAAGATATAAGCCAAAATATACATTTAACCCCTGTGTTCTATTTTTAGCCATGGCGGCCATCTTGGTTTGATGGCCAGGTCATCGGACACATTTTTTAAACTAGATACCCCAAGGATGATTGTGGCCAAGTTTGGTTAAATTTGGCCCAGTAGTTTCAGAGGAGAAGATTTTTGTAAAAGTTTATGGACGACAGACGACAGACGACAGACGACAGACGCCAAGTGATGAGAAAAGCTCACTTGACCTTTCAGGTCAGGTGAGCTAAAAATGGTCCTATTAATATTATAAATTCTTCACAAAAATCAATATGTTGATAGATCTGTCAAATGCTCAATGAAACTACTCAATACATCTACTTCCATGATCTGCATTCAACATGTTCAAACTAAATAAAGCTTCAGAGCTTTGTTTTCCCTTTTGCCGTTTTCTAAATCCTTTTTTGTACATGTAATTTGTAAGATGGAATGGTTTGCTGGGATAAACAAAGTTATTGCATGGGCGTTGGGTTCCCAAATCATCTATTGGAGCTTTAACATTTTCAGTAAGGTTAATTCATTTGAGGCCTTACAGATTATATAAGCATATATATATATCTGGATATATATCTTAAATGGTTTTTGCCAAAGTGAATCTATCTATCATTAGGTTTCTTTAAATTGGTATCTTTTTTTTCTTAGACTAGCAGAGTAGTAGAATACAGATCAACTTACTTTAATTTATCCTTTTTTTCTTAGACTAGCAGAGTAGTAGATTAAAGGTCAACTTACTTTAATTTACATTCAATATCGGTACTGACATGATTCATAACATAGATATCTTTTTTAAATTCTCTGAAGATATATATTTATAAATTGTAAAGAAACCAAGGTTCCAACTCTCTTAGACCATAATAGTGAACTTAGTTTGGGGTCAGCCACTAGGTCATTTGTAGGTTGAGCATTCCTGGTACAGATAAACAAAAATATGCACAAAATTTATTATAAGTTCCACAGTGTGCAATTGTCCAAATACCAGAAATTATTGGGTCAATAAAATTCAAATCCGCTGAGGCAAAGCCAAACTCAATATGAATTTAATTGACCCGATCAATTCCGTATTTAAAGAACAATAGACAACTTTCAAGTTCGATGCATTTCCGTCAAAAACTCGGGTTTTAGTGAACATCATTGGTGTGTTGAGGGGCATCCTCACTTCCGTTCCAAAAATGAGCAAGTGGTTGGAAAACGATTATGCTATTTTGTAGGAATTATTCGGCAAATTAAATTCTCATAATTGACAATCAGCACTGCTGTCATTAGGGAATCGTGAGTAAGTACAAATGTACTTACAAAACAAACATTGCCTAGTTTATCCTGCACAATGACGATCACTAAGACGCTTGATGAACCTTAATAGTGCAGGGATACAAGCAATCCCCTCTATCTGGTAAATGACGTCAGAAAGGCGTGCATAATTGAGGAGTTTTTTCCAGTGATGGATGAACTCGAAAGTGGTCTATTGTACACTGTGTAACCAATTTATCCTAATTTTGTTATATTACAAATGAGTATATTCAAATATATTTAATCTAAAAGTCAAACAAAAGGACTATGAAGCCACTCAAAACAAGAATGTGTCCATAGAATATGGATGCCCCACTTGCACAATCATTTTCTTTGTTCAGTGGACCGTGATATTGGTATAAAAACTCTAATTTGCCATTAAAATTAGAAAGATCATATCATAGGTAACATGTATACTAATTATATAAGTTTCAAGTTGATATGACTTCAACTTCATCAAAAACTACCTTGACCAAAAACATTATCCTGAAGTGGGACAGACGGAAGGACAGACGAACGAACAAACGGACGCAAAAGACCAGTAAACATAATGCCCCTCTACTATCATAGGTGGGGCATAAATATAGTTTTTTTTATTAGGTCAATGATATAAGGGAGATAATCCCATTTAATGTAATGAAAATATAGTACAGAAATTTATTGGGACAATATCAGCCAATCAAATTGTGAGATATTAGAGGGGGGCAGTATGGGGTCTAGCTGTTAACATGTTAACCCCACCTCCTTTTTGGTACAAACAGTTAACAACAAATTTAAAATACTGATAACAGTCAACACCAACTTTAAGGGTATACAGTACAGTTACAGGGGAGGTAATGACCTTGCTAACGTAAAATGTTATTTTCATGGACCCCTATTTTTTAAAACTACATTTGTTTCATTTTGCAGGGAGATTAAATGGACCAAATTTTATAAAACTGTAAATAGTGCAATTTTTTTTTTAATCTGATCAATATTAATATACAGCAAAACATGACGTTTTCTTTCTCAATTTATGATCAATTGATAAATATGAGTTATTTCTGAATAAAAAATGCATGCATTTTTAGGATAGTTATAAAATACAGAAATTACAAATTATTTAACAAAAAACAATTTGTGTTCATCTTTCAAAACAAAAAAGTTATGTCTTTCTTTTGAAAGGGAAAATACGGCAACAAATCCAAATTCTGAGCAAATATACAAAATTTTGACCTCATTTAACTCAAAAAGTAGCACATGAAGGTATATTTTTTATTACATATTTGATTTAATCAGGCAAAAAATAGCCTACATGGAAATTTATCAAACTTTAAATACGGGATCAAAACTGTATCGTATACAGACAGGGATATAACTCTATAGGGTTATTACAGGAAAATAACATACATTTGTTATTGTGGACTAAAAAATCAAAGAACTCTGATAACATATGTATGTAACATGTTTCAAAGGGACAATATATATACATCATTAGTTTAGTTAAAATGTATAAAAGCTCTATTGATATTACTTTTTTCCATATGTATACTTAACTATTTAAAGATATTACAGTTCATAGTTTGCCAATTTTGCATAGTACACCTATATGTTATTACAGAGAAAATATGCCTGTAATAACTAAAGGGTGTTATCACAGCTTCTCTTTATCACTTCAAAGCATTTGCTCAGACATACATCATGCTTAATTAGTAATTACAATGTAGTTTGATTTATTGTAAGAAATAATAACCAGAGCATGTAATGAGGTTCTGTGCAAGTTTCTCAGTAATTCCCAAGTGTCTTATTTTATAAGTTACATTTCTTTAATAACTGAGCCTTGTTATCACAGCTAAGTTTATCCCTTAATAGCCTCGACTCATTGATTTACCATGGTCAATCAGAAATGTATTAATCTAATTAAAAAATTAGTTATCAAGGCTATGCACTTAGTTTCTGCGCAAAGTCTCAAGAGTTCCCTAGAGCCCACTATAAATGAAATAATTTTACAAATAACAAGCGTATGTTATTACAGATTTGGAAAATCTAAGGAATAAAGAGTAGACAACTCATGAAAGTATCTGTAATAACACACGTAAGTTATTTTCTTGAATAACCCTATAGAGTTATATCTCTGACTGTCGTATGCCCTTAATATACCCTTTTCCCCAAAATCAAACCAAAAGCAATGAAAAGAGGAAATGCACACCTGCAATGTGTTCAGAACAACTGTACAAAGTCGCAAAATACCAAGCTCTTATAAAGCTAATCAAGTTTCAGATTACACACCTAAGTATGATATTTTTATGATGGACAGACAATTGAACGGACCCAATGGCAGACAAAGTGATTGACTCCAAGAAAAATGACTAAGTCATGAAGGGCCTCACCAGCTGAAGTCCAACTTTTCAGACATAAATAATCGATAATTCTTCATTGTATTGTTAATTATACGTTTTATTTCAATCAGTCAAAGCACACTTGGTGCGACGTAGGAAAGTGTGACAGACAGACAGATCTGATAGAGTGATTACTATAGGGCGCGACCAAAAGTCCAGAACTTCTGCTATTTTATTATAATTTAGGTTCATTTATTTGTTTCGTAGTATATTGTGATGTTCATTTTATATGAACTAGTACATATTTTGGTTCAGGAAACGATCATTTAACTTCTTTCCCCCACCAACTTTTTTTAAAGTTAAATGATTGCTTTCTTAGGAGTCAGCTTCAGCCCGCCTACTGGTGCAGTATTTTCACCCTGTGTTGAAGGCTCTTTTTTGTCGAGCATGCGACTTTTGTCACAAAAGCGAGACATAGCTATCCTACATTCCGTCGTTGGTTATGTGTCAGCGTCATTGATGTCGTCTACGAATATTCACTCTGAAAATGGGGGGAGGGGGGCATACATCTTATCGCTAATCCCAGCTGACCCGGTCGCTTGAACTTTTGACATCAACAACAATGACTTTTCCATTGTCAGTCAGGGGTACTACTTGTACAAGTGTATTTTATTTACTTGAAGAAGTAAAAAAAATATACACATATAAGTAAATTTGTAGGATATTTATACAAGTGAATTTTATTTACTTGTATAGGTAAAAAAAAATAGGCTTAGTTATGTACCTTAGGCATTCAGATTGTTTTACTTGTATAAGTAAAAAAATAATTCTTTCTTCTTTTCTTGAATTCTTAAGATTTCTATGTTCTAATTGAACTTTAAATTGTGTACCCTTTACAGATGTCTTTACTAATCATTTTTTCATGGACAATGAAAATCCCATTTGTCTGATATCTTCATAACACTGCTCATTTACAAGCCCCAAAGGAACAATTTTTGATTGCCTTGCGCAAATACCTAAGATCTTTGCTCAATCAGTTTCTTTGATGAATTAATTAGATGAAACATTGAACTTTAATGAAAAAATTTGAGCAAACCTGGGAAAAATCATAAAAGGCACGATTTTACATCTCAAAACTTGAGGATTTTTGTGGGATTGTAAGAAAAATTTACTTATACACATGTACAAGTGAATTTTTTAGAAAATTAAGGGGAGATTATTCAAACATTATTTATTTACTTATATATGTGTATGTTTTTTTTACTTCTTCAAGTAAATAAAATACACTTGTACAAGTGGTACCCCTGACTGATTGTGGTGTCAGATATTTTGTTTTATGATGTCAACATTTAACAGGAACCTGTGTGATATCCAGCAATGGCAGTCAAATAGCGATAAGGCCACACCAATTTAATTACTTGTTCTACGGATTTTTGGACTCAAAAATTTGGGGCGAGCGAGCGATTTGAAAATTTTAATAAAAAAATATTTAATTTGCAAATTTTTGAGGCGAAGCTTGAAAAGTAAAGGCGAGCGACTATATTTTTTTTTGTAAACATAAAATAGTAGGTTTTGACAATAATTAAACTTGATTTATAACTTGTACTTTGACATTTCTTTAATTTCTGAAGTATTTTTTCCCTATCTGTATCTGTATAGTACTGGAAATGAACTCAAAATACTGAGTAAAACTTATCCCTATACACCAAGAAATAATTAAATCTGGTCTATGTATGTGTGACTGACAATGAGACAATTCTCCATCCAAGTCATAATCAGTTTGGGGGCAACCCCTTAATGTTATACATATCCCTTTTACATGTTTTATGAGGGATCAATATAAGTTATAATATATTTGTTTGTACAAAAGGGCTCATATTTTCTCAAAGAACTATATATCTATCTAGTATTAAATGGTCAAAGCGTTTAATATTATTCAAAATAAGTGAACCCCTCTTTTAGAAAAAGTTTAAAATATGATGTAACTCTCCTCTTTTTGAGTACAAAAATCTAAGTTTTCAAAGGTTTTGTATAGAAGAACTATACAAATCCTCGGTATTTCTATTTTCTTTTCTACATCAGTAAAATGACCCCTTGTCTGAGGGAGGGTTGTTCTCAACCTGACAATAACAAACACAGGTCAAAGTACGGCCTTTTACACAGGGCTTTGATACAGACCAAACAGCAAGCTATAAAGGATCCCAAAATTATTAGCGTACACAATTCGAACAGGCAAACCAACGATCTAATTTATATATCCAAACGGGAAAAATTATACCAATGAACAACATCAACAAACGGTAACTGCTGAACGACAGGCCCCTGAATCAATCAGGACAGGTGCATAAACATGCAGCGGCTATAGATAGTTTTGTTTTGCCAGCATAATATAATTGCAGTTGAAGGCAAATCCTTCATGTGTTCTTTGTACTTTATTCTAACAACGAGCATTTTTTAATAGGGAATATAAGTAAGGGGGAAAGAAACCAATGTTGATATCTTTTTATAATATTTACAAAAAAAACGGTGCGGGAAATAGACATGATTACATTTCCGGATGCGGGAAGCGGGAATAAAAAAAAAATAAAAAAATTCTGTTTTGAAAAAAATAGGTGCGGGCGGGTCCGTCGAACAAGGAATCAAATTGGTGTGGCCTAAGGTGTATTGTCCCAGGGGATTTATCAGGTCAGGAATAACCACCAATTGGTGGATTATACCTCAATTGACGTATAATCCACCAATTGACATATAATGGTATAGACCAATTGGTGTATAATTCTTTGTTTTCCAGAACAAATTATTCCACCAAAATGGAGCATTGTTTTCTTAAAACCATATTATGGTATGAGAACTTGTCAACATTTCTTAGTTAAGTATAGTCACATAACATATATTGCATTTAAACAAAAATTGTATTTGCAGTTTCTTCTATTGTTTTACCTGTAATCACCTGTCAATGGACATCAATACTGTCTGCAGTCATGACGTGATCATGAGTACAACAGGTGAATGGAGCTCTTTGTTAATACTTAACTTTTATTATCAAAAGTCAATCATGGTCAATAGTACAAATGTTTCAACAAAAGAATTGTTGTACATATACATTCTCAAGAGATGCAGCAGGCTTTGACAAAACTGAAACTTTCGGAGGACTCAATAAGGGTCATAAAATGGGTTGCAAGTTGCAAAATCATGCTCCTATCTCACACTAGCATTTTATTACAAAAAAATTGCATTATACGTCAATTGGTCTATACCAATATACCTCAATAGACAACTTTTGAGTTCGATACATTTCCGTCAAAAACTCTGGTTTTAGTGAACGTCATTTGTGCATTTAGGGGCGTTGTTGTCACTTCCATTCCAATGTTGAGCGAGTGGTTGGAAAACTATAATTCTATATTGTACGAATTATACAACAAATTGAATTGTCAAAATTGACAATCAGCATTGATGTCATTTGGGAAATTGTTATTAAGTACCTACAGAACAACCATTATTTCTAGTTTATCCTGCACAATGACTATCACCAAGACGCTTGATGAACGTAAATAGTGCAGGGATACAGGCGACCCTCTATCTGGTAAATGACGTCATAAAGGCGCCTTAAATTGACGAGTTTTTTCTGGTGACGGATGAACTCGAAAGTGGTCTAATAGTGGATTATATGTCAATTTAGGTATAATCCACCAATTGGTGGTTATTCCTGACCTGTTTATGGTCAAATCTAGGGCATCTTAATTAAATTTTTTTTTGATAGCATTTTAAATTTGTCAATATGATGTTTTTATCGAGCTTTTTTAAATAATAAATATAAAGTATGGGTCACCTAGACCAGAGACATATATATACAGGTGCTGATTTGACCATAAATTCACTAGGGACTATACCCTCCACCTTTTTCAAAATCCGTTGTCATAAATGAAGTAGGACATGAAAAAGTTTCATGCGATGCGCTTGCAGATATAATTGTGGATTAAGGACACATAAATGTCATCTCGACTGTGTCATTTACTTGATATAAATATTATATTTACACAGTTGAACGGCAAACGATTTAATGGCTTCTAAGTTCAAGACATTGGTCACGTGATAAAAGGTCAGAGTTTACGATTTTTTTGAAAACGTGCATGCCTCGTGGTTTTTGGACTCGTATCGTCTTATTTGAACTCGTACATTAATAAAAACCAAAGTGTTCAATTCTAGATTGAATAAGCTTTCTTATTTTATATAAATATAATAAAAAAGTATTGTTAAAATGTTATAAATTCACGAGTGAAGTGAAACTTTTTTTCTGAAAATTTGCGTAGGTCCACGGAAATTCCGTAATAAATCCTTAAATAGGTTTGGTAACGTGTTGAGGGGTATAAAATATGAAGTAAAACCATTTTTTGCTCAAACTATTTCAATATCAGATCACAAAAACCCCGGATACGCAATTGTGTCAGTTTATTCGTGGCGAAGCGGAGATCAAAGGGAGATAACTCGGTACGCGCATCGTATGATATTGCAAGTTCACAACAGTAAATTTGAGTAAAATTAATGATTGCAGATCTATTTCGACGAGTTCTTGAATACCTTTCAATATTCTATGTTCCTCTACTGTTGTAACATTAAAATAGCCATGGAAAGGTTGAATATGACATTTTTATTCAAGTTCTTACAGGTTTTTGAACACTTCCATAGAAGACAATTACATTTTTTTGTACCTACATTTTTATAACAGACTGACTTTTTCTTGACAAAATACTTGGACTTATTGTATATATATATTCTCAAACACCCTTTTGGTAGATAGAAGGATACAAGATGGGTTTATCAGTCATTTGTCAGAAGAACCTGTGTTACAATAGATGCAGAAGCAGGAGATTACATTTAAACAAAAATATGGAAAAAGGGAAATAGTCTTCAAAATTGTGAGCATTTAATACCATAGATTGAAAATAAAATCAATCTGCAGTGGCCAGAAGTACATGTACAATTTTTGTTTTATTATAGCTGCTTTAAGATACAGTTGCAGATCTCAGGGAGTCTGGTGATTGGAACCTCATCTTTATGAAAGATTAATGTATTTGAATGGGATCATGCATATAGTTGGAACCACCTTTTTATCCTTGTTATTATGGTTGAGAATACCACCACTTATGTTTTAAATTTTCTGGATTCACCCTGAGATAAGAAACTACATAAGTTGTACAAGTTCTGTTGCTTGTCTTAATCTGACAAGAGAAAAAAAATCTGAACATTCAAATCAAATTCAAAGACCCAGAAAGGGATTTAAAACATAATAATCAACACAAAGATAACTGAACAAAAGCAGCATTGCAATCTGCTATCCTGCAGTTATCATAAATCCTATTATATGTAATATTTGAAGTTTTGCTTTATATTTTTTCTTCTTTCTTATATTTGAATTCAAAAGTCCTGCAACCAACTAACCAACTGTAAGTCCTTTCAATTAAATTATTGATTGGATGATAACCTAAGCTGACCAGTAAATAAAAATTGAAAATGCTTTGATGAAACAAAATAGTGGTATGATGTCATTAGATATACTGAATGACTTTAAATTTAATCCAAATTCATATTTACCTGCTCTAAAATGCAGTCAATTGGACTACAAAAACCTGAGACTATACTTCAATGTATAACATAGAGATTGTGGTCACCTCCCATGTTATAGTAGTCTCAGACAAAAACAAAACTGACTTAAAAACAGTATGTTTAGAATTTTATTGAAAAAGGACAACAATGGGAAATTTATTATTCTGTTATATCAGAAATAATCTCATAGTATCAAAGCAGAATGTCAGTTCTTTTAATTGAGATAACCAGTTTAATCACATTATTTATTTTTATAAAAAAACTCATATTATCTGGATTTACAATCATTGACTGAGCTTGTCATCAACTCACTGACTTTAAATGCTTTTAAAAGTTAACCTGTCAATACTAAAATAAAGAAATGTGGTTAAGACAATATACTTTATTCCAATTAAACACTGTTATAGGGCATATGAAGAGCAAAGTAATGTACATGTATTACAATGATTTATATATATGTATATATAATGGAACAATTATGTTGATATTAATCAGATAAATATGAAGATAACCAACTTCATTCTTAGATTTTTAACCACAGCCAGTGCAGAGCCACACATGTATTTGAAAAGGCATATAACAATTATATCTTCAATTAACTGGCAAATATTCCCAAAGGCCCAATTAAAACAATATCTGTACTCTATATATTGATAGTTTTCTGAGTTCAAACCATTTATTTTAAATTGCAACACTTTTCAATGCCTCTAGGTTTCCTTGAATGAAAAGCCAATAAGATTTGGCCCTTGTGCTGAACTTTTCAAATTTTTTACTACTTGTTATTATATAATTATTAAATTCTTTTCTTAAAAAATTTAACTTATAAAGGGGAAACTGACATTTATGATATAGTTGCCAATGAGATAACAGTCTGGACACTTATCATCAGAGTCCAAGTCTCTTTTAGCAGTGACAGTTAAATTACAAGTCACTTTACATACATCAACAATCAATACATTCCATTGTTTTAAGGCAAATGAGGAAAATAAGAGTAACAATAGCTTTTGCCTTACTACATGCACAAGAGAATATTAGAAATTAAAATATAAATAAGTAAATATCAGAGGCAAAAAAGACAGGACTTATAGCCACTGGACTCTTAGTAAAGTATGACTTATCCTTAGGGGAGTTGATGTATACTAGAAAAAATGATGTTGATGACTTGACCCCATCAATCAGCATTTTAGCATTACATTATTGTCAATTGCTATCTGCTCTATTTGTTCCAACCTGTTATGAGAGTCAAAACGTATACCTAGGGTGGGAATTAAACCCATGTATGTTCTTTTACTTTATTGTTCTTTGTGTACATAAAATGTACATGTACATGAAATATATCAAATGCAAAAAAATGCTGTAATGTATCATTACACTCTCATTAGTTAAGGACCAAGAAAAGGAAGTCCCTGCGCCTACCTAGACGTATTTCTTGAGTAAGATTTATTATATTACTCTTGAAAGTATAACACGATAAAGGTTATTGGTAAGTATATAGTAACATCAACGTGTAATTCAGGTAAACAAACTGTCAAACATAAACATTCTACCACGTGTTTGTCTGCTGTGCTTGAATTCAAAACGACCCATCAGGCTTATTTACACGAATTGTTGCTCAATCTGACAGTTAAATATGTCCGTTTACCTTATGGGGTCTGTTAAGAATGGATTTGCTGTTATAAATTGTGTATGCATGGAAATATAAGGAAGATAACATTGATTTTTACCGTAACTTTTGAATACACAACATTCCCAAGGTATCCCCACAAAACACATGGCTACTTTGTAACGACGGCTGGTAACGTGTAGCCACTTTCTAACGGCAAATGTAATTGGATGATATTTAAAGATCAATAATAAAATTGCTAATAAATGATTGGATACGAATTTGTGTCAGATTATAAATAGGTGAAAAAATGTAAACATTGAAATCCGCCATCTTGACGTAGGAAACAAACTAATTTTCAGTCTTGGATTAAAGGACATTGCGCACATTGCCAGCGTATCATGCATAAACAGTCATCTGCAAATATATCTTTTAATTTGTGTTTTACAATTACTTTTCTATGTTTTAGTTAATTTAATGTTTTAATTTACTACAGAATGGGACATCGTTCTCAAAGATGCCGTAGAAAAAATTATAGGTGGCGCTGTTTGTGGGCGTAAACATTTTACATACGGGTTCTTTTTTTGTCGACAAATTGACCTCTATCTGTCAGATTCAGGCGTTTGCCTTCCAACTGTACATGTTGGAAGTTGTACTACAAAAGTTAGCTGCTATGTGTTCCCGCAACGGAAGTCAACAATAGTTACCGCCCCTTTCAAGTTAAATTGAAAAGTTCTGAAAAAGAGTCAAGAAATTAAAGATGATTTTAGCAGTAATATTAGCTATTGGCATTCCAATCAGTTTGGTTTTATGGTTAACTAGTGTTGTTTACTCTTTCATTAGTGGAGGTAAATTAGTTTTCATTTGAGTAATAAGTAGATTGAATATATAAATTATTATAGACTATAGTAGCCTAGCTAGGCCAGGCACAGGCACTTGTTTTCTATCCATGACTATCTCTAGACAGGCGCGTAGGTGCATATACGCTAACACGCAGTTGCATGCACATCGATTCGGCATGCAAAAAAAAATATGGCAAAATAAAAATATAAATTAAATGTTTAAAGGAAACACATATGTTGTCACTTTTTTTTTTATTAATGAAATATCATTAAATAACGGCATTTGGTTTCAAAATAAAAGTTTTATTGGAGATCATGACAAAATCAGACAGTAATTTGTATCTTTTACAAGATTTGAATTTGTTATACTCAGTCTAAGACATGTAGTTTCGGAGCACATTTTACTGATGAGTACGGTTTATCTGTTTGGAATGAGATGTACCAATCGGCATTAGATTTATCAGATCCCGAGGCGATGTGTTCGACAGACAACAAGACCCAATCACCCTGCAAACACGCCAAAACGGTATTGGAAATTCTCATTATATTTTGCGTTCATAGACCATATGATAATGAAACTGGAGAGTGGAGTCGCGTCTGGTATTATTAGAAAATCGCTTCTTTGAGCCATATTTGCTTCCTTGTGTTGTTTGAAATATAACAAACGAAGAAATCTCAACTTTGTTTGAGACATACGAAACTGACCTGGCATGTAATTTTGACGAATTCAATAGGGAGGTCTCTCGATGGCGAACACGTACGCTGATTTATAACACCTCGCGAGTGCTACCGTGGAGATATATCAAGGTACTACGTCTGTTGAAAACAAATGTACGATCAACAATGAACAACGACAGGTTATCATCGCTAGCATTACTGCATATTCATCGGGAATTCAGTGTTAATATTGACAAAGTAATAGAGCAGTTCGTTTCTGCCTACATGTAGACCCGAAGAGCAGATTTTGGACAATTTTGAGTAATTTAATTGGTATCACAAAAATGTGTTTTTTATGTATTCAATTTATGTTGATTTACTCTATTCAGAAGAGCAGAGACATATATATGTGTATATATGTCTCTGAGAAGAGTAATTAATAGTTTTCATTCATAAATTGTTTATAAGTCCTTTCTACATGTAGCTCCTCTTTTAACTGTCCTATGACAGAAAACAGAAAAAAAAATCTGCATAAAAGGGTACCAAGCGGTAGTTGCTTGCACATCGTTTCCTTCTAGCTACGCCCCTGCTAGACATTTTTTTTCAAAATAAGTTAATCACATTCTAGAGGATACAACTATAAACTATTTATAAGTGTCTGCATCAGATGAGCCTCAAATTTTTATCATCATTTGTCGAATCACATTCTGTAGATACTATTTATAGGGGGTCTCATTGGGGGGGTTCCGATCCAGGATCCTGCTTACTGTTTTGACAGATTCCTCTATCCCGCTTACACTATGTACGTAAGCAATTCTATTTTTTTTGTCATTTCCCGGGTCCCGCAAGACCTCATTACCCGTTTTCACGATACAATAATTTGACTTTCACGTGTCACGCTTACAAAAAATCGGCAATTCCGCGTCACACTTAAACCCCAATGAGACCCACTTTATATCAGCATCAAATGCAGGAAATATTTTATGATCATGATGATAATATTATTTTAACAAATATTTTACCGTCATTTCCTAGCCTCATGTATTCATTACTATACAATATGTAGTATAAGTGCCAATGAGACAACCCTCCATCCATTTGTAAAAGTAAACCATTATAGATCAAAGAATGTGCTTCAACATGGAGACTTCAAAATGGCTCACACCGAACAGCAAGCTATAAAGGGCCCCTAAAATAACAAGTGTAAAACCATTCAAACAGGAAAATCAACGGTCTAATCAATATAGAACCCAAGAAACAAGAAACACTTATGAACCAGATCAACAAACGACAACCACCATGACCACTGAACATCAGGTTCATGACTTTAGAAAGGTGCAAACAAATGCAACAGGTTTGAAAGTTTTATCTGGATCCATCTTTTTAACCTAAAACATTTCATGGTGTAACAATACGACATAAAAGGACACATTATATAAACATGATAAAACATTTATTGAAAAAAGGCTCACCTCATTAAAGCCATGAAAGTATGAAAACTAACAGATTTTAGAAAAAAATTAGACCATGAAAACCAAATTACCAAAAATTTAATTATGAACGACAGAAAAACATATCACAAAACCAATATGAAATAATTTTGTCCCCCAAATATCTATTTTGTCATTTTTTTGGTAAAACAAACTCTCATAGATGTATACTCCACATGTCCTTAGTACTGTCACGTATAAATAAAATAGTGAGTATATTGAAATTTATTGATATTATAGCATTATATTCATTAATTGGCAGTAACATTTCTTACCAACAAAAAAAGGAAATTCTGTTCATGTCTATAGCCAAAAAATTGTTAACTTACAATGTTACATATGTTGGCAAGTGTCAAAATGATTTGTTTCTGACAAAAAGAAGATGTGGTATGATTGCCAATGAGAAAACTATCCACAAAAGACCAAAATGACACAGACATTAACAACTATAGTTCACCGTACGGCCTTCAACAATGAGCAAAGCCCATACCGCATAGTCAGGTATGAAAGGCCCAGATAAAAAAAAATGTAAAACAATTCAAACGAGAATACTAACGGCCTTATTTATGTGAAAAAAATGAACGAAAAACAAATATGTAACACATAAACAAAAGACAACCACTGAATTGCAGGCTCCTGACTTGGGACAGGCACATACATAAATAATGTGGCGGGTAAACATGTTAGTGGGATCCCAACCCTCCCCCTAACCTGGGACAGTGGTATAACAGTACAACATAAGAACGAACTATAAAAATCAGTTAAAAAAGGCTTAACTCATCAGATGGACAAAAACTTTTGGTCAAAAGTATTTATTACCTGAGGCATGGCAGTCACTGACATGACTGAAAGATTGTGTTACATTCAAATGGACATTGCAGATTGAAATTGATTAACGTCCAAAATGGATGTGCTCATTGCTGCATCAACTCCTTGTGATTGCTGCCTTTAGTGGTGCTATCAAATGTACATCAGCCTTTTTAAACCATGCATCAAAAGGCACATACTGGATGTGCAGATTTTGTCATTGTTGAAGGCAGTACAATGACTCATTATTGCTTATAGCTTTGATCTTTGTCATTTAAAATCTGGTGGATTTGCCTCATTGGCAATCATACCACATCTCCATATTTTTATACTCAACATTATTTTCTTCTCTTTTTATTAAGTTTTTTTTAAATACAAGTTCAATGAGGCCTGATTGAAGCTGTAGGCATTTATTTTTAGATTACAGTTCCTACATCGCAGCATGGAGATGGTTGGTAGCTATATTTGCATCTTTACTATTGGCATGGTATGGCTTGAGAAAGAAAAGTTTGGATAAATCTGGTTCAGTAGCAGGTAAGTTTATTCTGATTCACTTAAGAAATGAATGCTTCTTTTTGTAAATTTATTTGGGTGTAAAAGCCTTGACTGAAGTACATTTTGTATGAAGCGCAGATTGATGTTAGCCAATCAAAATAACTTATTATAATGAAATATCAATGTAATGTAATTATTATGTGATGCTTGATGTGTTAGAAACTATTGACAACATCATAAGTTTGTTTTTGTAGTATGAAAAAGATGAGTTAAGATAAATCTGAATAAGTAAGTTTGATGATTATTAAGTATCCACTATTATGTGTTTGAAATTTTAAAAGTTATTTCTTGCTGGTTTTATAGAGATTTGATTGAAGACTGCCTTCAATCATATCTTTATATAAAACCAGCAAATTTAGACAACTTTTCCTGTAATTGGAATGAGAGGAGCTAGGTTTGAAATTATGGAAATTTAAGTCAACATCAGGATGCAATACATCTTCGCTAGCCAAGGGTTACGATCCACTACTGTTCTTTTCACCCTTGGCAGATTGAGCCAACATTTGTGAAAACAATGTTGCGCCATCTATCGGAAGATTAAAGTCACGCCCATTCCGAATACATTATTCTTGACCAATGGTAGCACTTGAACTCTTCAATTTGGAGGTAAAAACACGGTAGCGTCTAGAACCTACAACTTGATAAAGCCGGAAACGAAAAAATAAGTCAACATTCATGCATCTGTGCATGAAACATACACAGGAAGTCCTTTTTATTGATTAAAAACATTCAAGTTGTCACTAAATATAGTCGTATGTTTATAGAATGTAAAGACTTGTTGCACAATAAACATGTGGCAATTGTTTACAAACACTTTCTACATTTACACGTGATCATGTTATAGGCACTTTTTGATTGGATGTAGCGAGTTTCGACTGCAACCAATAAAAATCCTTACCTTGTGTCTCCGAAATTTTATCTCAATCCGCCAAGGGTGAAGAGAACGGGAGTGGATCGTAACCCTTGGCTAGCGAAGATGGATGCAATAATGTCTGTGGCAGATTCAAATAAAAAATGTACAAAAAAGTAAAATAAAATTCCTGAACTCCGAGCAAAATTTAGAAGGTCCCTAATCAAATAGCATATTCAAAGGCTGAAACACACCAAACGAAATGAGAGAGCCGTGGTGTAGTGGTTAGTGCATCGGACTACTAACACAAAGGTTCCTGGTTCGATTCCCGTTTGGGATGAAAATTTCAGGATCTCAATTTTCGGCTCTCCCTTGACACCATCTGCGAGTATGGTCTTGAGGAAACGATGATAGTCCGTCGGAAGGGGACGATAAATGGCTGACCCGTGTTAAGAGAGAGCCATATCTCTTGCACATTAAACACACCCTTGTAGATTTCGAAAAAGAGTAGGCTAATGCAGCTACAAGGCAGCACTCGCACCCGCAAAGTGGAAAGGGACTAATATAAGTTGAAAAACTTGTTTCCCAATCCACTGTAAATAAATATATTTAAACTTAACCAAATGAATGGATAACAACTGCCATATTCCTGACTAGGTACAGGTATTTTCTTATGTAGAAAATGGTTGATTAAATCTGGTTTTATAGCTAGCTAAGCTTCCCACTTGTATGGAAGTCACTTCAAATTCCCCAAAACATCTAGATTGGTTTTGCAAATTGAAATGGATGATTGTACAAAGGCAGTAAGGTTTAGGATGTTGTTGTGTACTAACTTATCATTGCCATATCAGGTTTGGTATATTATAGAAGACACTACACAGCAACAAGAAGATATGATAAATTTTCATTTTTGTATCCTCACCTAGCTTAAAGTGATAACTACTATAATGGGAAAAGTTTTTATCACTTGGTTTCAATCTTCTGTAATCACTGATTAACATCTATTAAATGTTATCCTCTTAAACCAATTCAGACCTTTGATGCTAAGCGGACTAAGAAGTTCATCTACAGTGATCAAGTGCCTGATAAACACTGAGTTTGTGGGTTTCCAACCACAATCATGGCACAACTATTTAATTTATATCTAAATTGTCTATGAGTGCTAGTTTTTCTGCTAAATGACAGTGGTTTTCTCATGCTTCCTCCAACAATTAAAAGTGTAAATTAATTGCCATGAATGGGCCAAGAGCCTAGAGGATGAAACAGGTATTATCAATGACCTATAGTAACAACATGTGTCTTGTTATTTCAGGTTTTGTAGCTGGTTGGTGTTGACAATTAGTAACATGTGTCTTGTGATTTAGGTATTGTAGCTGGTTTGGTGTTGACAATTAGTAACATGTGTCTTGTGATTTCAGGTATTGTAGCTAGTTTTCTGTTGACAATTAGTAACATGTGTCTTGTGATTTCAGGTATTGTAGCTGGTTTGGTGTAGACAATTAGTAACATGTGTCTTGTGATTTCAGGCATTGTAGCTGGTTTCCTGTTGACAATTAGTAACATGTGTCTTGTTATTTCAGTTATTGTAGCTGGTTTGGTGTAGACAATTAGTAACATGTGTCTTGTGATTTCAGGTATTGTAGCTGGTTTGGTGTAGACCATTAGTAACATGTGTCTTGGGATTTCAGGTATTGTAGCAGGTTGGTGTTGACAATTAGTAACATGTGTCTTGTGATTTCAGGTATTGTAGCTGGTTTTCTGTTGACAATTAGTAACATGTGTCTTGTGATTTCATGTATCGTAGCTGGTATTCTGTTGACAATTAGTAACATGCGTCTTGTGATTTCAGGTATTGTAGCTGGTTTGGTGTTGACAATTAGTAACATGTGTCTTGTGATTTCAGGTATTGTAGCTGGTTTGGTGTAGACAATTAGTAACATGTGTCTTGTGATTTCAGGTATTATAGCTGGTTTCCTGTTGACAATTAGTAACATGTGTCTTGTGATTTCAGTTATTGTAGCTGGTTTGGTGTAGACAATTAGTAACATGTGTCTTGTGATTTCAGGTATTGTAGCTGGTTTGATGTAGACCATTAGTAACATGTGTCTTGTGATTTCAGGTATTGTAGCTGGTTTGATGTTGACAATTAGTAACATGTGTCTTGTGATTTCATGTATTGTAGCTGGTTTCCTGTTGACAATAAGTAACATGTGTCTTGTTATTTCAGTTATTGTAGCTGGTTTGGTGTAGACAATTAGTAACATGTGTCTTGTGATTTCAGGTATTGTAGCTGGTTTGGTGTTGACAATTAGTAACATGTGTCTTGGGATTTCAGGTATTGTAGCTGGTTGGTGTTGACAATTAGTAACATGTGTCTTGTGATTTCAGGTGTTATAGCTGGTTTCCTGTTGACAATTAGTAACATGTGTCTTGTGATTTCAGTTATTGTATCTGGTTTGGTGTAGACAATTAGTAACATGTGTCTTGTGATTTCAGGTATTGTAGCTGGTTTGGTGTAGACCATTAGTAACATGTGTCTTGGGATTTGAGGTATTGTAGCTGGTTTGGTGTTGACAATTAGTAACATGTGTCTTGTGATTTCAGGTATTGTAGCTGGTTTCCTATTGACAATTAGTAACATGTGTCTTGTGATTTCAGGTATTGTAGCTGGTTTGGTGTTGACAATTAGTAACATGTGTCTTGTGATTTCAGGTATTGTAGCTGGTTTGATATTGACAATTAGTAACATGTGTCTTGTGATTTCAGGTATTGTAGCTGGTTTGGTGTAGACAATTAGTAACATGTGTCTTGTGATTTCAGGTATTGTAGCTGGTTTGGTGTTGACAATTTGTAACATGTGTCTTGTGATTTCAGTTATTGTAGCTGGTTTGGTGTAGACAATTAGTAACATGTGTCTTGTGATTTCAGGTATTGTAGCTGGTTTGGTGTAGACCATTAGTAACATGTGTCTTGGGATTTCAGGTATTGTAGCTGGTTGGTGTTGACAATTAGTAACATGTGTCTTGTGATTTCAGGTATTGTAGCTGGTTTGGTGTTGACAATTAGTAACATGTGTCTTGTGATTTCATGTATTGTAGCTGGTTTCTTGTTGACAATTAGTAACATGTGTCTTGTGATTTCAGTTATTGTAGCTGGTTTGGTGTAGACAATTAGTAACATGTGTCTTGTGATTTCAGGTATTGTAGCTGGTTTGGTGTAGACCATTAGTAACATGTGTCTTGGGATTTCAGGTATTGTAGCTGGTTGGTGTTGACAATTAGTAACATGTGTCTTGTGATTTCAGGTGTTATAGCTGGTTTTCTGTTGACAATTAGTAACATGTGTCTTGTGATTTCAGTTATTGTAGCTGGTTTGGTGTAGACAATTAGTAACATGTGTCTTGTGATTTCAGGTATTGTAGCTGGTTTGGTGTAGACCATAAGTAACATGTGTCTTGTGATTTCAGGTATTGTAGCTGGTTTGGTGTTGACAATTAGTAACATGTGTCTTGTGATTTCAGGTATTGTAGCTGGTTTGGTGTTGACAATTAGTTACATGTGTCTTGTGATTTCAGGTATTGTAGCTGGTTTGGTGTTGACAATTAGTAACATGTGTCTTTTGATTTCAGGTATTGTAGCTGGTTTGGTGTTGACAATTAGTAACATGTGTCTTATGATTTCAGGTATTGTAGCTGGTTTGGTGTTGACAATTAGTAACATGTGTCTTGTGATTTCAGTTATTGTAGCTGGTTTGGTGTAGACAATTAGTTACATGTGTCTTGTGATTTCAGGTATTGTAGTTGGTTTCCTGTTGACAATTAGTAACATGTGTCTTGTGATTTCAGGTATTGTAGCTGGTTTGGTGTTGACAATTAGTTACATGTGTCTTGTGATTTCAGTTATTGTAGCTGTTTGGTGTTGACCATTAGTAACATGTGTCTTGTGATTTCAGGTATTGTAGCTGGTTTGGTGTTGACAATTAGTAACATGTGTCTTGTGATTTCAGGTATTGTAGCTGGTTTGGTGTTGACAATTAGTAAGATGTGTCTTGTGATTTCAGGTATTGTAGTTGGTTTCCTGTTGACAATTAGTCACATGTTTCTTGTGATTTCAGGTATTGTAGCTGGTTTGGTGTTGACCATTAGTAACATGTGTCTTGGGATTTCAGGTATTGTAGTTGGTTTGGTGTTGACCATTAGTAACATGTGTCTTGTGATTTCAGGTATTGTAGCTGGTTTGGTGTTGACAATTAGTAATATGTGTCTTGTGATTTCAGGTATTGTAGTTGGTTTGGTGTTGACCATTAGTAACATTTGTCTTGGGATTTCAGTTATTGTAGCTGGTTTTGTGTTGACAATTAGTAACATGTGTCTTGTGATTTCAGGTATTGTAGCTGGTTTGGTGTTGACAATTAGTAACATGTGTCTTGGGATTTCAGGTATTGTAGCTGGTTTGGTGTTGACAATTAGTTACATGTGTCTTGTGATTTCAGGTATTGTAGCTGGTTTGGTGTTGACAATTAGTAACATGTGTCTTGGGATTTCAGGTATTGTAGTTGGTTTGGTGTTGACAATTAGTAACATGTGTCTTGTGATTTCAGGTATTGTAGCTGGTTTGGTGTTGACAATTAGTAACATGTGTCTTGTGATTTCAGGTATTGTTGTTGGTTTGGTGTTGACCATTAGTAACATGTGTCTTGTGATTTCAGTTATTGTAGCTGGTTTGGTGTTGACAATTAGTAACATGTGTCTTGTGATTTCAGGTATTGTAGCTGGTTTGGTGTTGACAATTAGTAACATGTGTCTTGGGATTTCAGGTATTGTAGCTGGTTTGGTGTTGACAATTAGTAACATGTGTCTTGTGATTTCAGTTATTGTAGCTGCTTTGGTGTTGACCATTAGTAACATGTGTCTTGTGATTTCAGGTATTGTAGCTGGTTTGGTGTTGACAATTAGTAACATGTGTCTTGTGATTTCAGGTATTGTTGTTGGTTTGGTGTTGACCATTAGTAACATGTGTCTTGTGATTTCAGTTATTGTAGCTGGTTTGGTGTTGACAATTAGTAACATGTGTCTTGTGATTTCAGGTATTGTAGCTGGTTTGGTGTTGACAATTAGTAACATGTGTCTTCGGATTTCAGGTATTGTAGCTGGTTTGGTGTTGGCAATTAGTAACATGTGTCTTGTGATTTCAGTTATGGTAGCTGGTTTGGTGTTGACCATTAGTAACATGTGTCTTGTGATTTCAGATATTGTAGCTGGTTTGGTGTTGACAATTAGTAACATGTGTCTTGTGATTTCATGTATTGTAGCTGGTTTCCTGTTGACAATTAGTAACATGTGTCTTGTGATTTCATGTATTGTAGCTGGTTTCCTGTTGACAATTAGTAACATGTGTCTTGTGATTTCAGGTATTGTTGTTGGTTTCCTGTTGACAATTAGTAACATGTGTCTTGTGATTTCAGGTATTGTAGTTGGTTTCCTGTTGACAATTAGTAACATGTGTCTTGTGATTTCAGGTATTGTAGCTGGTTTCCTGTTGACAATCAGTAACATGTGTCTTGTGATTTCAGGTATTGTAGTTGGTTTCCTGTTGACAATTAGTAACATGTGTCTTGTGATTTCAGGTATTGTAGTTGGTTTGGTGTTGACAATTAGTAACATGTGTCTTGTGATTTCAGGTATTGTAGTTGGTTTGGTGTTGACAATTAGTAACATGTGTCTTGTGATTTCAGGTATTGTAGTTGGTTTCCTATTGACCATTAGCAACTTGTGTTTTTTCACTTCACTGTTGACATTCTTCCTGTTAGCTTCAAAGGCAACTAAATATAAGTCATTGATGAAGAAGAAGTTAGAAGAAGATTTTAAAGAAGGTTAACAATCTTGAATATTCTATAAATAGTGATAAAATTATACTTATTAACACAGACAAAAAAATTATTACAAAACGTTATTCCACTATCTTTTGAGTATAAATGTAATTCAATTTAATTATACCCCCGCTTTGAAAAAAGGGGGGTATACTGTTTTACCTCTGTCTGTCCTTCCGTCAGTCCATCAGTTCGTCAGTCCGTTAGTCTGTCAGTCAGTCCGTCCGTCCCATGAATATTTTTCGTCACATTTTTCTCAGGAACTACACTACCAGGATTTCTGAAATTTGGTTTCAGGCTTGATATAAGTCAGCTATACTTTGTGATGCGTTTTCAGATTCATCACTCGACAACTTCCTGTTTACCGAACACTTGTATTATTTTACACATGATAACCAAGTTGAAAATTTTTGTCACATTTTTCTCAGGAACTACAATACAACGATTTCTGAAATTTGGCTTCAGGCTTGATATAAGTCAGCTATACTGTGTGATGCGTTTTCAGATTCATCACTCGACAACTTCCTGTTTACCGAACACTTGTATGATTTTACATATGATAGCCAAGTTGAAAATTTTCGTCACATTTTTCTCAGGAGTTACTATACAAGGATTTCTGAAATTTGGTTTCAGGATTAATACAAGTCAGCTATACCGTGTAATGCGTTTTCAGATTCATCACTCAACAACTTCCTGTTTACCGAACACTTGCATATTTTTACACTATTCAAATTATCCACTTGGGGCGGCGGTATCAACAGTGAGCAGTAGCTCGCAGTTTCACTTGTTTTATATTTATTTATAATAAAAATGAGAATGGAAATGGGGAATGTGTCAAAGAGACAACAACCCGACCAAATAAAAAACAAGAGCAGAGGGTCACCAACAGGTCTTCAATGTAGCGAGAAATTCCCGCACCCGGAGGCGTCCTTCAGCTAGCCCCTAAACAAATATATACTAGTCCAGTGATAATGAACGCCATATAAGCATTGAACTACTAAAGTTGAAGTTTATACAGGAATACTGAAAAGGGTATGGACTTGTGCATAAAGAGTGACTCTTTTTGAAAAAAGGATAAAGTTATTATACATTGCAGTTTATGATAATGATTGATTTACAAAGAATAATAGGAGAAATATTTTGGTGGTACATGTATTAATCTCAAGGTTCTGAACTCTCATCATTCATATCAAATAGAAGAATAAAACACAATCAAATTGCAATAAATCTATGGTATGCGTGTAAATACTCAATTCTTCCTGATTCAGAATTTTTGAAAAATGATGCAGTAATTCAAATGAGTAGAATATCTGAAACTGGTTTTAAAGTTATCATTTGAGTCTTTCAGATTGTATTCACAGTTACATAAAATAGTATAACAAATTTGTTTATGTATGTAAATTTGTAGTGCCCTGAATTAACAGGATATGTATGGTTTTTTTTGACAGGTGGACAAAGAAACTGGGTACAGGTTATATGTAATGGCGGTATAGCATCAATGTTTGCTATGATATACATGTTAGACAATGGGGTAGGAGAAATGCCAGTAGATTTTTCTAAGAGATATACACCCTCTTTCTTCTCAATGGCTGTCCTGGGAGCACTAGCTTGTAGCTGTGGTGATACTTTTGCATCAGAGCTTGGGACTGTCTTTAAGTATAATACACAACCTAGACTTATAACAACATTCAGAAAAGTTCCTAAAGGTGGGTATGATGTGTATTTGTTTCTCCTGTTTAAGGAGGTTGAATTATTTATTAAATTATTTAAATATTTTCTGAATATAGAGTATTATAGATTTCATTCAAAGAAATTAAGTTTGAGCAGTGTTGTTACTTAATTATAAGAAGACGTGGTATGAGTGCCAATGAGACAACTCTCCATCCAAGTCACAATTTGTAAAAGTAAAACATTATAGGTCAAAGTACGGTCTTCAACACGAAGCCTTGGCTCACACCAAACAGTAAGCTATAAAGGGCCCAAAAAATTACAAAAATTACAAGTGTAAAACCATTCAAAAGTTATTTGTATTGTGGGCATTTTTCAAAAAGTTATTACATAACAAATATAGAAATTGCTCTATGGCACTGGATTTAAGGGATTAATTAATTGATTTCCATTTTATTCTCTTGACCTTCAGTCATTATTGAGTATCACCTTCACAAGTGAGTTACATGTAGTTTGATAAACTGAAATATGTTTTTTCATCCATGTCCTTTTTTGTTTAATATATTATAATTATTCCTGCAGGAACAAATGGTGGAGTATCATTAGTTGGAACTCTTTGCAGTTTGATTGGAGGATTAGTGGTGGGTGTGGCCTATTATTTGACACTAATATTTTCTCTGTCAGATGTATACCTACAGAAATGTCCACCACAATGGCCTATCATTCTTTTAGGTACTATAGCAGGAGTTCTAGGATCCACTATAGATTCATACCTTGGTGCTATATTTCAATATTCTGGTAAGTACATAGTACTGTGGATTCATTAATATTCGTTGGATTCCAATTTTCATGGATTTCGTTGGTACAGGAGAACCACGAAATCAAAAGATAAACGAAAAAACAAATTTTCTGAAGGAATGTATGCAGACTTTGCCAACACCACGAAATTAAATATCCACGAATATACAAGTTTTCTTCAAACCACGAAAATTGGTACCCACAAAAATAATTGAATCCACAGTATATCATTATACTGGGCATAGTGCACTTAATTTTGTTATCTAAAAGTATTGGTACAGCTTTATTCACATGTATCCACAAGTTTGAAAGGAGTTTACCTATTCACTATAGGCTAAATTTACAAGGCCACACTTAAAAATATTTTTGTTTGCCCAAACCCTACCCAAAGGTTGAGACAGTGGGTAGGTAGATAGGCATTTTTTTTTTTCAAAAAAAGAAATTGAAGTATCAGATGTTTATTAGTCTTCATGCCTATTTGATTAAAAAAAACTTTCAAATCAGGACAATAAAAGAATTTGAGTAGGCAGCTTTTTTCTGGGTAGGTAGCGTTTGGGCAAACAAACCTATTATTTATTATGGCCCAACCATTTTGTATTATTTAAAAAAATCTTAGGATGATTTTATATCATCTTGAAGACTCCAGATAACTTTTTACTTGTAAATAGTACTCTTACTTTAAACAGAAAAAAGAAAAATTTACAGATGGAAGATTAATTTCTTCTTAAATAGAGATCATTACACACAAGGAAAGGAGATGCTTCAATAACTCCAATTTTGGTCCCAAATCAATGGTTATCCTGATGTAACTTAGTGAAGGAACATGTGTGCATAAATAATTCTAATTTTGTCCAGAGGTTGTTTTTTTTTTATCCTTAATATGCATGAATTATTTGTTACCTAACATTGATTTGTCTTTTACAATCTTTTTAACCTAATGAATGTGAATACAACAATTGAGAGATGTGGTATGATAGTATTAGAGACAACTTTCCTTATAAAGAGACAAAATAAAGTTAAAGAAAGCAACTATAGTTCACAGTATACACTGTTCGATAATGAGCAAAATTAATAAAGTATATGAATGTGATGCTCAGGATACTATGATTTCTCTTCACTATAGACTTCTTTGTTCGATTTTGTCTGACTGCAAAACATTACAAAAGAGTAATTCTTTCATTATGATAACTTGTCCAGTTTTCATAACTATTAACTCTGATTCTGACATATGTTTTGAAAATTATTGAAAGACTCATCACATTGTCATCACGTTAAAAAATCAAACAAGTGGCAAGAATGGTTGCTGTTTCGGAAATGAAATGATGCTTTTATTTTCCTGAAACCTTTAACAATGTGAACCAATTTTGGTTGTTCTAATGTTAGAAACATTTTCTTTATGAATCTTGCTTGATAGAAAGTAATACTTATGTATACATCTTCAGTTGAATTTGGAAGGGGCAATCATTTCCTGGTCCATTAAGTGAAAAATTTGCCAGATAGCAATTGAGGTTCCTAGGCATCTCGAGTTATCCCTGTTTTAAAAAAACTGATATTTAGTTTAATGTTCAGATCTTCTTTCCTTAGGTACCATTCCATTTATATATGGACAATGCTTTTTTTTTGGGGGGGGGGGAGGGTAAATCAGTACCCCTAAAATAGTTGGTTATTGTGGCCTTCAGTTTCATACTTCTCTGACTGAGTTTATGTCCAATTTTAAATATCACTCACTTGAATGCGTTTTTGGGAATATAGTAGCATTTCTATATAAATACTTAAAAGCGTTACATTGTTACAACACCCTCACACTTACATTTCTTGTCACTGGAAAATCACTGAAATTAGCAATCTCATGCATACAGTTTTGTACATGAAAGATATTTTTTAAATTGTTAAAATACATTTTAAAAAAGTGAATTATTGCCCTTATATAGCATATAAAATATGTGCAACCATCGGAGACATTGGAACCCTGTATTTTTTGTTCAAATGTCTATCAGATAGGGAAAGTTTGACCTGGACCATCGATAATGGAAAGTTTTTGTGATATATGTGGTTAGACCTTGACCTTAATTTTTTTTATCATAAAATTCAATCTCAATCATTAATCAGGCAAGGCATTTCAGCATGTGTACTCTTCTATTTCTTCCGTGTAGGACATTTTTAAGTATAATTTTCAGTGAGCAAAACAGTTTAAATATAAAATCATTGTGAAAATACCCATCAGAGTAATGATGAATTATTTTTATTTTAATGCAATACATGCAAAGAAAATAAATTTGGAATTGCTTAATGTCCAAAAAATATTGTGTTTATTTATAAGTGTACTTTTGCTTTGTTTTAACTGGGCAGAAAGCCACAAAAAGATATGTTTCAGTTCAAGAGTAGTATATATCATGTTTAATGTGGAATTTTAATTGAAGTTGAATTGGTGTATTGGTTTTTAACATGCAATAAAGTTCATAGCTGAATAAAGTTCATTAAATACTAAATTTATGGGAAATTAAATATATTGTTTAACATTTTGCACTCTAATGTATAGGAAAAAGCATATCTTGTAGTTAGTAAATATTATTTCCTCCTGTAAGATTTATTGTTTACAATCTCTGAGCCCATAACCTTAGACTTTTAAAGTTTAAATGGAAATTTAGTTTTCACTAGATATTTTCTTAATTTTATATTTTTTTTATAGAAATATAGTAAATTTGTTCCAAAATTTCAGCTGAAGATTATTAATTTTTATTGAAAAGAAACTTTTTAAAAATCTAGTGATTTGTACTTCCATACTGGAGGTTTAGGTGTATTTATCATGTCCTGCAAATCGTACAAATGGCTTTAACACCATGATTTGAGTTTTGAATATCTGTATAAAAACATTTATACATAAACATGCATTGGAGAATCCAGGGGGGGAGAGGGGTTCCGAGGTTTGGAACCCCCCCCCCCCCTTTTATTTGGACGATCAATGCATTTGAATGGGAGCATATAGTTGGAACCCCACCCCCTCTTTTTAAAATGGCTGGACCCGTCCCTGTACATGTATATATTGTTCATGATAGATTTTAATGCTTTATAAATTATAATGTAAAGTCTTATTTCATAAAATATTGCAGGCTTATTTATTGTGTAGAAACCAATGACCTTAGATATAGGAAGATGTGGCATGAGTGCCAATGAGACAACTCTCCATCCAAGTAAAAATTAATTAAATAAAGGTCAAAGTACAGCCTTCAACACAGAGCCTTGGCTCACATTGAACAGCAAGAAAAGGGCTATAAAGGGCCCCAAAAATTACTAGTCATTTTATACTTTTCAAGATCATGTAAAAATGATTAAAGGTTAACTAGATTAAAGGTTGACTAGATTAAAGGTTAACTAGATTAAAGGTTGACTAGATTAAAGGTTAACTAGATTAAAGGTTAACTAGATTAAAGGTTGACTAGATTAAAGGTTAACTAGATTAAAGGTTAACTAGATTAAAGGTTGACTAGATTAAAGGTTAACTAGATATTTCAGATCATAACAGGTTGATGAGATGTATATTTTTATATTTCCAGGATACAACAAAGTAACACATAAGATTGTAGAAACAGAAGGTAAAAATGTGGAATATATCTGTGGCTGGTCACTGTTAGATAATCATAGTGTTAACTTATTATCATCCTTATTCTGTGGCTTGTTGACACCTAAAGTGGCATTTTATTTGTGGTGGTTGTTATTGTGATAAACAATTGATCTATGTAAAGTTTAGTTATTCAAACTAAGTATAATCACCTTGAGATAATCACTAATCAGTAATATCAACAATTACTTCATTTTCCTTTTGATCTTAAGCCTGATACTTTTCCAGATCATGAACAGGATACATAATACTCACAAAATGTTAAGCAATGAAATCAGGCATTAGTGTAACAATGTCACATGTTCATGTATATTCACATTAATACGTGTGACCTCATTCATCCCCAACCAAATGCTATGAAATCTATACACAATGCTTATTACTACAAAACGCAGATCAAGTATGAATTTTGGGTGTGTCACTTGAACTGCTCTAGAGTTATGCCCCTTTACAAATGAAAAAAATGCTGAATATTTTAGTTGGTATTCTCAAACTTTAGTTTGCCTCAACCAAATGACACTTATACACAATGCTTATTACCACGAAACACAAATCAAGTTTAAAGTTTGAGGTAGTCACTTTGACCGTTCTAGAGAAATGGCCCTTCACAATACGAAAAATTGCTGAATTTTTCATGTCTGTTCTGTAAATTCAGTTTGCATCTACCAAATTTTCAGACACTTATACACAATACATTGTACTTATTACCACAAAACTCAGATCAAGTACAGAAGGGACACTTTTAATGTTCTTGAGTTATGTCCCTTTATTACTTTATATGATATGCAAGTGGGACACATTCCCCATTTATTTGATACTGACTTCATCAGCTTGAATATAAGCTTATTTTGATAGTTTTTTTTTCAGCATTATCAGAACATTTCTTGTTTGAATGTTATTATTTTGAATCCAATAATTTTATTTTGAACAAAAATTGAAGATTCATTATTTAGATTTTACATGATTGATTTTCATACGAAATATTTTTTATAGTAATTTTTGAGTTATGATTAAATTGTACCAGCATTTTTTTTTTTCATATATTTTTTATGATGCTTATTTTATTATCTATGATTTGAACCAAACCTTAATTTCATTACAATATATATAGTTAGCATGATTTGTCACTTGACTGTAATTTCTAACCTGCTCAGATATTACAACCTAGCTATTTAAAATTACATTTTGTATATTTTACAAGCATTTCCTAAATTTCAACATTTGAGCTACGTCTGATAGAAATGGACCTTATGCTAATAGGAATATCAATGCATTTGTAAACTTATTTCGGGTTAAGAAAAACTCTATGCAAAGTTTTATACTGTTTTGAAAGTTGAGTTGTTATAAGAACCCCACAAAACAGACCAAAACTAATCTTTTATTACGTATATAAATGTTCAAAATCAATCTACGTCTTATTCATATATATATAAGTACACTTACATAAAGTTGATTTCTATCCGAAGCAGCTCATTTTATAAAATGTCTGAAAATTTTATTCATTTTATAGTATGCTTGTGGAGATTGAGGCATTTTATAAATTAATTATTTTTTCAGGCTTTTAAAATAATGCCTTTAAAAAATGCCTGAAATTGTTAAATAGAATAAAAGTTCATAAAAACTGAGCCTCTCAAAATATTTATAAGAATTTTATTCTATGATTAATACTGAATTCATTAGTACTTCAAATTAGAAAAATTTAAAAAAAAACCTGTGTTATGGAAATGTTTATTGACACTGATATAAAGTTTGAGTTTAAGCTAGCCAAAGATAGTTGTGCTTTATGTTATTTATTTTGGTTAAGAACTGTTCATGATAGTGTACAAACCATTATGTTATTACTTTTACTTCAGCAATGTGTTTGAGGGTTTTATTTTTGTCAGGGGAAGCAATAATGTTATGTTTTAATTAAACCTTCATATACCAATTTTTCATAAAAGGAGTTAAAATTTTTGTAGATTATTCATAAAATAAATTTTGAGAGAATATATTTATAAAAAGATTAAAGCAAGTAGAAATTGGTTTAAATTAAAGATTTTTTGGTATATTGTGAAAATTAAAATAATTTCTAATTTACTCCTGATTTGTAGTATTGACCTACCTAAAGATTAAGCTAGACAATATTGCGTGATTGAGGTAGGATCTGTTTTTTTCCTTTCAAAATTATGTTTTTTTATTTACACCATGTTTGTATTTAGCTAAGGTCCTTAGATAAACCATAAAAAAAAATTTTTTTTGTTATTTTATATTTAAAAAAATGAATGAATTGTTTATACTCATATACTTTCACTTATGTCCCCTTAGATATATGTGTGAAGACATATAAAAATATGTCCAGCAGGTGCTGATCCAGCCATTTATAAAAGGGGGGTTGATAACCAAGGATAATGGGAAGGGAGGGTTGGGGTGTCCAAAAATATGTCCTCATTCAAGTGCATTGTTTGTTGTTGTTTTTTTTAAAGGGGGGTTTCAAAGCAATGAATTAAAAGAAGTTTTTTAAATTTAGTTTCATTGGTTTGTGAAGAAAAAAATAATTTTGATTGAATGTCCATTTAAATAAAATCTTTCAAATTTCAAATATAAAACTGTAATTTTAACTAATTCTGTATGACATACAGGGCAATTATTGCCATTAATCAATGTTTTTAGCCTTTTTTTGGAACAAAATAATGAAGAAAAAAAAGAATAGCGAAAGCTTAATTTTGATTAATACTTTTGATTCAAAAATCTTCATTATAATTGTTGAGGTCAAATTTTGACAATAATATTAGTTGAACAAGTTATCTCAGAGACTTGCTTTTTAACAGAACTTGCATTTTTATGTTTTTGTATAGTAAAATATTTTGCTGTCACAAATATAACCTTTTTTAAGCAGATAAAAGTTATTTGATGCGTTTATATATACAGAAGTATTGATTTGTTATTATTATTAAAACGAAGCAGACATAATTGCAGAGAATTATAATTATTTGATGTTTTCTATCTCAGATTTCCAGCCTTGTTATATCTGCTTGTTACAGGAAATGTTACAAGATTTTATTTGTGTGTTAAGAAAATGATATTTGTTTATATACAAATTTGGGAGTTACATGAATCCTATTATTTAGAAATCAAAATGAGTGGGTAGAGTAGACTTTATGTTTTGATTGTATATTACATTACTTAACAATTAAAGTTGACTCTCTCTGAGTCTTTTCCAACAAATTAATACAAAGTGTCTTTAACCAAAAAAAAAGGTCAATATCCTATAATGTTCTTTTCTTCTTCTTCATGTTCTTGGTATGTTCTTGTGGTGCGTTTGGTTCTTCTGATGCGCTTAGCGCCGTTTTTCTGCCACATAGTGTACATTTTCTCCTATGTTTGGACTTTTCTGCATTTCCTGACTTTCTTGAGGATTCGTTTCCTAAGTTGACGCTTCCATCAAATCTTCCTCTATATCAGCACCTGTTTCATTAGGCTTGTAATCAGTAATGACAGACTGCCCAGGCGTTTTGGAAACAGTTCAACTGGGAGTCGCTTTAATGTCTGACTTATTACCTTGGGTGTCGTTCTCTTTCTAATGACTCCCTACCTCAGGGTCCGTTGTAATAATAGTTATCAAAAGTACCAGGATTATAATTTAGTACGCCAGACGCGCGTTTCGTCTACATATGATAAGACTCGTCGGTGACGCTCAAATCGAAATATTGATAAAGCCAAACATGTACAAAGTTGGAGAGCATTGAGGATCCAAAATTCAAAAAAGTTGTGCCAAATACGTCTAAGGTAATCTATGCCTGGAATAAGAAAATCCTTAGTTTTTCGAAAAATTCAAAGTTTTGTAAACAGGAAATTTATAAAAATGACCACATTATTGATATTCATGTCAACACCGAAATGTTGACTACTGGGCTGGTGATACCCTCGGGGACGAAACGTCCACCAGCAGTGTCATCGACCCAGTGGTTTAAATAGTTATCAAAAGTACCAGGATTATAAATTAGTACGCCAGACGCGCGTTTCGTCTACATATGATAAGACTCGTCAGTGACGCTCAAATCGAAATATTGATAAAGCCAAACATGTACAAAGTTGGAGAGCATTGAGGATCCAAAATTCCAAAAAGTTGTGCCAAATACGACTAAGGTAATCTATGCCTGGAATAAGAAAATCCTTAGTTTTTCGAAAAATTCAAAGTTTTGTAAACAGGAAATTTATAAAAATGACCACATTATTGATATTCATGTCAAGACAGAGCAACTTAGCGAAAATCACAGCAGGATCTTTCTGACTGATCTGTTCTGTGGATTGCAGTAACTCATTAGTCGACTTCTGAGGCGTCTCACTCATCACGTCTTGCTCCAAATCCGACAATAGCCCTAAAATATCTATAACTGGTCCAGGATCCTGTCTCTCCCAATCAATTTCGCTATTCCGCCTGTCACTCACTGTCTTTATGTACATCCTTGCTACATGCCTTTTGATATCTGACGACTTGTTAGTTGCATACAAGCAAGCTTCACACTTAAATTTCTTAAATCTTTTGGTCTTGTCGCATTCAAGCGTGTGTGCTGCCCATTTGTCTTCTGTATCAAACAAGCTATTACACATAGCGCATATTAACTCGTCTTTCATTGATATATCCCCCGTTCTTCGTCTTGCAGTTATTTTTGTAAAAACAGAAAACTTTATAGGACAGGAAATCTGCGCTCTCGCGTACTTCACGTTGCGATTTCCCGTCAAAAGCGTATGAGTTTCAAACAAATTTGTATGATTGTCGTCATTTTCATTTGTCCCATGAATAACTCTTATTGGACACTCGTTAATCATATAATCCTTGCTTTCGCTTCTATGGTTAACACATTGTTTCTGCTAATTCTCTTCACGTACTATAGTATCTGTGTTCTATATTTCTTTAGTCTGTCTACGTGCACAACTTTTTCCATCAGATGTTTGTCTAACTTCGTAAGTGACAGCTGATTTTTGCGATAATACTTTAAAAGGTCCTTGCCAGAAACTCATCAATTTAGGTGTTTTGGCCATTTTTCTTGTCGGAAAATATACCAAAACTTTATCGCCTAGTTCAAAGGATTCCCATCCCATGAGAGTCGATTTTTGTGGTACTTCTTTTGTCTTAGCATTTCTCGTTTGAATACTCTCTTGCTAATCTATGCGCTTTTTCCAATTCATCTCTTTTGATAATTATTTGCACCACTGTGTCGATGCCACTGTTAGTAGACGTTTCGTCCCCGAGGGTATCACCAGCCCAGTAGTCAGCACTGCAGTGTTGACATGAGTATCAATTATATGGTCATTTTTATAAATTTCCTGTTGACAAAACTTTCAATTTTTCGAAAAACTAAGGATTTTCTTATTCCAGGCATAGATTACCTTAGCCGTATTTGGCACAACTTTGTTTGGAATTTTGGTCCCTCAGTTTGGCTTCATAACTATTTTGATCTGAACGTCAGTGATGAGTCTTATGTAGGTATTACATTATAATCCTGGTACCTTTGATAATTATTTACTTCCCAAGACCACATGTTACTAGGCATTGACATTTCTGTTTGTGGCAGCTCATGTTGGATATGCAAGGGTGTCCCAAATTTGTGTCGTAACATAAGCATATTCGGGATGAATTGTGTTGTCTCGTGCTCAGAAGATTGGTACGCCATTCTCACATACGCCAAATATTCGTCCCAGACATGCTGGTTCTCGGATACGTATACTCTTACTATTGTCATAACAGTTATATTAACCCGATATTACTTCATTTGCTAACAATCTTGCGACGACAGTATTTGCCTCCATATTTTTCATGGGAAAAATCTAAACCCATTTGGTGAAATAGTCTTGAATTACTAAAACAAACTTGTTCCCTTTCTTTGTTACTGGAAGGGGTCCCATTATATCAAGAGCAATGCGCTCCATTGGATACGCGTATCCTCCAATCTGTATTGGCGCGTTTTTTGCTTTCCTTAGTTTCTTTCTCTTCATAAAAATATAACAATCCAGAACATTCGGGCGGACATCTCTGTAGTCCTGGTCAGTAAAAACTTTGTCTCACTCTAGCCAATGTTTTCTTTATACCAAGATGGCATGAAATCTTGGAGTCATGGCACATTTTAAGAACGTTGCGTCTCTCCGACCACAGTATAACTGTCTGGCGTTTTATCCGATTACCATCAATCCAGCATCTGTACATAATATCTTTTTCAATGAAAAGTGTTTCGAAATTGTTTCAACGAGCTCTGATTGACCGACTTTTCAACCTGACCGATCGACAGAAGGCTTTGCACTTTCAAGTACCCACTGTTTGACCTGCTTCACATCCTCACCTGAATCCTGCAAAGCTTGAAAAATGTGGCATTCAGGTTCGTCTTGGTTACCGGGCAATACAGCGTTAACAATATTCTCCTCGCAAATGTTATTGGCGCATCCGTCTAATTAATTTAGACGACGGAATGCGACTCTGTGTGCATTTTGAAGTTTTACACCAGGTCGATGTTTTATTTTGAAATTATAACAACCCAAGTCTTCAATCCATTTGCTGCCTGCACTTCGGGGTCTTTGTAATATTGTAAAACCGTATCAATGCTCTGTGATCCGTCCGAACTTTAAACAGTTTCCCAAAACAAATAAAGGCGGAAATACCTTGCAAAAGAGGGACGAAAGATACCAAAGGGACAGTCAAACTCATCAATCTAAAACAAACTGACAACGCCATGGCTAAAAATGAAAAAAGACAAACAAACAACAGCACACATGACACGACATAGAAAACTAAAGAATAAACAACACGAACCCCACCAAAAAACTAGGGGTGATCTCAGGTGCTCCGGAAGGGTAAGCAGATCCTGCTCCACATGTGGCACCCGTCGTGTTGATTATGTGATAACAAATCCGGTAAATAGTCTAATTCGGTAGGTCACATTCATGAAAGGGAAGGGGATTGTAGTCACGACGTAAGGAACATATCCGATATCATTTATGAAACGGTTATTCCATAACGATCAACCAACTCGTGATGGCGTCCGTAAATTTTACGAAGGGAAGATTTCAACTTCACCATTTGGAACTCTTGGTTTAATAGCTTCCTTGTGAGCAGCATCCCCCTATCAAGAAAATCAAGATAGGAAATGCAAGCACGGGAATATCGTATCAATTGGGAGATATATACCCCG
This sequence comes from Mytilus edulis, assembly GCF_963676685.1. Taxonomy (NCBI): domain Eukaryota; kingdom Metazoa; phylum Mollusca; class Bivalvia; order Mytilida; family Mytilidae; genus Mytilus; species Mytilus edulis. The sequence goes on along the minus strand of NC_092345.1, from coordinate 71,977,897 downwards.
TATACAGGTGCTGCTTGAATGTTGCTACTTAGAAATGGAAAGTTCATAATTGGAAACTTGAAATCATCTCTTTTGTCGTAAAGTTCTGTTTTTAACCGACCCTCATTGTCAATTTCTAGATGTAAGTCAAGATATGAGGCCGACTTCACTGTATCTGTAGTATCCTTTATCTCTAGCTCGATGGGATAGATGCGTTCCACATAGTCGCCAAATTTTGAATTATTTAGTGAAAGAACATCATCTATATAGCGGAAAGTAGAGTTAAACGATATTGCTAACTTCTTATCTTTCTTCCTAAGAAGTTCCTGCATGAAGTCAGTCTCATAATAATAAAGAAACAAGTCGGCAAGTAGAGGGACACAGTTTGTTCCCATTGGAATGCCGACAGTCTGTTGAAAAACATGTCCTCCGAACGTAACAAATATGTTAATCAAGAAATCAAGCATCTTGATAATATCAGTTTCAGAGATTTTTTTTGTTTGAATCAGAGTGGTCCTTTACAAAGAAGGATTTATACCTCCCTTAGACAAGATACTTGTATCTACGTTGGCCATTCTTTTTTATGAAGCAAAGAAATACCAACTCTTTCAATTTGTATCTTAGTTTGGAATGCGGAATACTTGTGTAAAGAGTAGAAAAGTCAAATGTTTTAATACTATTATAAGATGAAAGAGAGTTAGATTGTATGTACTCTAAAAGATCTTTGGAATTTTTAAGTACTAGTATCCACATCTGATTCACGTCCCCTCTAGAATAGGCAGTTTCACAATAACTTTGAAGCCCGTCTTTGATTGCTGATAAAATAGATGTTAATTATTTAGAAAGAGGTTTCGTGGAGCACTTGGAAGACCCAGCAATATACCGTTGTTTATAAGGACACTTATGTAGTTTAGGTATCCAATACAGTGATGGAAGATCCAGTTCTTCATCTTTGGTTGAAATTCCAAAGGAACACAGAACAGACCTATGATTATTCAGGATTTCCTCTTTGGTAAGTGTCGTGATGGTATATGTTGAGTTTCCAAGTGAATTGTCAATACCTAATTCGTTTATCAAGCAGTTAATGTAATGAGTTTTACACACAAAAACGATGTTGTTTGGGGCTTTATCTGCGGGGACACAACATTTGTTTTGGGCTGTTTGGGGTAAGATATGTGTTTTGCAACATTTGGGTCATTAAAGATTGACGTAGCATGGGAATTGATAGACCCATTCAGTTACTTAATTCTGATTTGTACCAACGACCTCACTGCCTTAATCCATTTGGAAAGAGTGTCTACGTCTTCCTTCTCGCTCTTACCCCATTGCCTGGCATAATCCTCAACTGAATCCATCAAAATTTTAAAGTTGTATTTCCAATTGATGGATTTAGGCTCACGATATTTCGGACCTTTCGATAACACTTTTCGTAGAGAAGTGTTATTAATAGGGATGTTAAAAGAGCTGGAAATTAATACTCGGATACTCGGTCGTGATACTCGAGTACTCGCGAGTACTCGGATGAATCTTAAACGTCTACTGAAAAGTTGAGATTTTAGGTGGGATGCAGTGTTGTTGTTATTACCTTTCATAAACATATTAACAAAATACAAAGAACTACAAAAGTAGCTTGATTCTCTGTTTTTTTTATCATTTAAACAATGAACTACCGACCGCCGTTTCTACAAATAACCTATCATAGTAGCAATTATTGTTTGTGCACGTGTTCATGAACCAAGTTCCAATAAAATCATAAATATTTGCTTATAAAGTTCGACAAAGTAGACAATATATGTATCATCTGTTTCTGATGAGTTGGTATTTATATATTAATATAATACGACTTGTCCATTAATTTGCCAACAATACTATTGGGCTTTTTTCGTGTTGCTCAGTCTTACTTTTTCTCTTGTTTTTTTGCACTCTCGTTTGCCCCTCTTTTTTTAGCCATGATATTGTCAGTTTATTTTGGACTTTTTGATTTGAATGCCGCTCTTGTACTTTCGCCAATCTTTAAATTGTAAATTAAACAATTATAGGTAAGTTTCAAATACAAAGTAATTAAATCAATTCAAATGTACATCTCATACCAATCACGTTTACAAAGAAGTCTTGATTAACAAACAAAGGTCAGTTTTTAAGGCTTGTGATGAGTTGATTATTAATCCATAAAAGTGTTGATCCTTGTACAAACACCGTTAAACATGTCTTTAATCAGTTGCGAAGGGTTCACTGCAGGTCACTTTGATTTTGTTCTTGTTTAGAAATATGAACTGGTCAACAAGTTCAGAAGAAAGACTGTTTGACTTTCTATGTTTTGTTACAAGTAGTGCACATGAAAACATTCCCTCGGGAGGAAAGGAGGTTGCTGGTACTACTATAACAAATAGTATCCTCAGGGTAAACATATTTATGTTATTAATTGATTTTATTTAGTATTACGAAGAGGATATTTCAACGGAGTAGTGAGTGAAATGTGAAGAGAAATATCTCAAGATGTATAACAGGCAACCGAGTATCCGAGTACTAAAACTGTACTCGAGTACTCGGCCTTCCGAGCGAGTACCCGAGTACTCGAGTACTCGTTGACATCCCTAGTTATTACTTATTAACAATGTTGAGGTCACCGGTAATAACGTGACCAGCAGGATTATATGTGAATTGGGAACTAGCATAAGTGCAATCCGGAGGTTTAGACTTGAAGTCGTCAATATCGAGATCCTGCAAAACGTGTTTGTAATTGAAAATTTTAGTTGCAATAGGTTTGGTATAGGTATAAAAAATGATCGGTACAGACTGGTCTTTGAAATAAGGGGGTATTTTTGATTGAGCTAATTTATGATGAAGGATATTACCTAAGTTGACCCCATCGATACCTTTGTTGGCAAAGGAAAGATTAAGGAAAGATCTTTTCTCTTTTTTATCTTTGCAAATGCGGACTGGCTTGAAAAGTCTGTGACTTGCAATATCCGAAATTATAGCTGTAATTTTGTATTGGTTTGAATGAGGGTTTGTAACAGTGGATTCCAAACATAAATTGAACAGAGAATGAAGTTTTGAAAGGGGTTATGAATAAAGTTTCGTGCGAATGTGATGAATACCTAACGACTTTTGTATAAATGGCAGCAAGTCATTAACAGATACATCATGCAGAGAAGGTGATGTATAATGACGATGACCATGAATGCGTCTACGTCGAGGAGTCTAGTTGAAAATATTCATCACATTCACCGAGTTACACGAAGGACTAGATAGAATACCTATACCATCAATTTTGTCATTGCAACCATAAGGTGTCTCAGTTCCCAATTGTCTAATCCAGTAGTCCTCTTTTTGTCTACGGAGAGTCGTTGACAGATTAGGATTATTAGAGATATGGTATATCTTTACGATAATGCGAACTGTCATAGAAACGATGGAATGATCGGGCTGATTGAAATGATGGTATAGAATGTCGTTAGCATTGAGGTTAATGTTTGATCTATGACCACACATACGTTTGTTTGGCCTTCCTTTCGTTTCACCGACGTATACCAATCCGCAACGTTTGCACTCTTATCCGTAGACGACATTTATCGATTTACAATTCAAATCATCGTAACTTCTGGTAAAATATGACTTCTTGGTCAAATTGCTATTGAATTCAGCATCTGTAATTAAATTTGCACAAGTTTTGCAGCCTTTGGTGTCTTATTTCGAAATGTGACAGTGTTGTACTGTGTCATCAAAAACAAAAATGTCTTCAAGGAGAACTGAACATGGCTGTATATGTGTAATATTGCTGTTGTCACTAGGACGATGATCTGAATGAGTCATGTTTGAGATATTTGTCCTGTCTGGTGATGAGGGGACACCTGCCGTATCAGACGACACCGTGTCCATGGTGACGTCTGTTTCGGACCTTTTTATACTGGGCGACGTCCGAGCCAGTTTCCTGTTTGATCTTCGTAAATTCATGCAATTGTAGTTTTGCTACTGGGCGGATGATGTCCTCGGGGACAAAATGTCCACCAGCAGAGACATCGACCCAGTGGTTATAAAAGAGGGACGAACTATACCACAGGGACAGTCAAACTCATAAATCTAAAACAAACTGACAACGCCATGACTAAAATGAAAAAGACAAACAAACAACAGCACACATGACACATTATAGAAAACTAAAGAATAAACAACACGAACCCCACAAAAAAAACTAGGGGTGATCTCAGGTGCTCCGGAAGTGTAAGCAGATCCTGCTCCACATGTGGCACCCGTTGTGTTGCTTATTTGATAACAAAATCCGGTAAATAGTCTAATTCGGTAGGTCAAATTCATGAAAAGGAAGGGGATTGTAGTTACGACGTAAGGAACATATCCAAACGTTACAACGGCCAACAGTTTTTTACCCGTGACGCAATACTTTCTTTCCGCTTTACTTAGAGACCGGATCGAATACGCAATAACCCCGTACTGATGCATCGTGTATTTGAGTAAGTAAGGTCCTCCTACCCCTGATGTGTCTGTGTCTAATATAAATGGCTTATTCATGTCTAGATGACAAAAAATCGGCGCTGATGTCAGCTTCAGCTTAAGTTCAGAGAATGCTTCTTCATATTCTGTCTCTCATTTTAATTCGCGCCCCTTTCCGTCAAGCGGTGTAATGGCCTAGCAATAATAGCGAACTGAGAAATGCATTTTCTGCAATAGCTACAGAATCCTAGGAATGAACGGACTTCTGTAACATTCTTGGCCACTGTGTAACAGCTTTGATTTTCTCCCCGTATGTTTTGATTCCTTCATCAGTGATTATACAGACAAGGAAAAAAAACCTCTTTCTTAAATAGATCACACTTCCTAACTTTCAGTTTTAGACTGGCGCCGCTCTGTCTTTTTAATACTGAATCTAAATTTATCTGCGCTCCCTCAAATGTCTTTCCCATCACAATAACATCATCTATGCAGACTTAACATATATCTCAGTGAAGTTCGACAACACTTTTATTTCCATCAACCTCTCAAATGTCGTGCCATTGTTACATTACCCAAAAGGCATTACTGTAAATTCAAACAATCTCTTTCTAGTAGAGAATGCAGTTTTCGTTCTATCTTTTCCCTCCATTTCAACTTGCCATTAGACTGCAAACAAGTCCAAAGTGGAAAACCATTTGGCTCCTGTCAGAGTGTCAATTTAATCATCAACTCTTAGTATCGGGTACGCATCCTTTATCGTGACATTATTCAGGCGCCTATAATCACCGCAAAATCCAAGAGCTCCATCCTTTTTCGTTACTAGAACGAACGATGACCAAGGACTGTATGACGGCTGCACTTTCATCCAATTCTGCTAACACTGCTTTCATCTTATCCTGTTATCACTCCTTACGTCTATTTCTGCTCAAGCTCCTTTCATCCGATTCTGCTAACACTCCTTTCATTTTTTTCAGCAAACAATCTAAGATTCTTTTCATCTTATCCTGATAACCCTCCTTTCATCAAATTCTACTATTTCATCATATTCGCTTACATTCCTTTCATCTTATTCTGCTTATACTTCTTTCATTATATTTAAATTAAGGTAACACTGCTAAGTGCTTTCAACGTTAAATAATGATACCCTCTTCCAGGTATTCTGCAATCAATTCTTTCATCGGATTATGCTATCAAAGTCTCCTTTCATCATAATCTGCTAACACTCCTTTGTCCGTATTCCAGTAACATTCCTTTCATTGTATTGTGGTAACACTGCTTTCGTCGTTATATACTGATACTCCTTTCGTTGGAATCTGCAATCAATTCTTTCGATGTATTGTGCTAAGTATACTTTCATCGCTTTTTTGCTAACACCTATTTCGTTGTATTCTGATAACACCCGTTTCATCGTGTTCTGATCTCGTTTTTAGTGCATTTTTTTTTTCTCGAAAATCTGAACTAATAAGACATTGAATGCTTCTTTATACAATATGTGGACGATAAGTCTATAAAAAATCGTACTTCAATAGGTCATCATATTTTATCGGTTTTATAAAATTTAGAGGAACGAATGAAATATTTCGGCCTGGATGTTTGTGTGGGTGAAATTTGATTTTTGTCCTTGGATAGAACTAAAAAAACATATCTGGACAATTGTTGTTTTTTTGGAATGACGGAAGTAAAACGTTAAGTGGTGGTGTTCGGCAATAATCAATGAAAATAATATGTTAATGAATATCTGATATAATTAAAGTAGTCACTAACATAATTAAATTAAGTACACAAAATAGACCGAAGATGATCTTATCTAGTCTCTGATATAAGTGATTAAATTTCCAATGGAATAATTAAGATTTTTAAAGAAATCAAGGACAGAATTAAGCTGATTTTGAATGATTTTGCACTTTTTATAGAATTTATAAGCATCATACATAAATCAATGACGCCCACAAAATTAAAAAGGAAATTGATAAAACTTCAGAATAAGACAAAGTTCAATCGATAACTGACACTGGATTTTTGTGTTCCCGTATTTTTCCATTTCAATGTAGCAACATTTTAACAGCGTCTACATATATGGATTATATATCTACAATTAGATATATATACGTAATTCGGGGCTTAAGATTCCTATTTTGATTTCCTTGACATAGCTATGTTGTTGATCACGGGAATTCTATAAAACCAAGGGTTCGTATTTGTAATGTTGAGGACATTTCTTGTCGAAAATTTTACCGTCCTCATCAGTTACAGATGACTACGGGTTTGTTATAATTGTCGTAGCCATTGTGTTTTATATCTCGATTGAGACATCTGTGTGATCGGATGCGACTTATCATCGAATGTTACTTGATTTTGTTGAACAATACGACGTCGCAATATGCGAGACATAAAATTTACTATCCGGAGGGGGCGAGGGTAAGATATTTGTTCTAAGCTTTATATTTCAGAAGTTATAAAAACCGTTTCATATCTTTATGCAATTACTTTATGGTTCGAAGTTTCTGTCTGTCATTGTCCTTGACCTCATTTTCATATTAAAAACCTTGAGATTTATTTGTCATGTTAGTTTCTTAGTTACTTTTTATAAGTAATAGGATAACAATACTAGTATTTGGTATATGAGTTCCTTTGCAACATCTCCAAATCCGTCAGATAGGATTCACATGTCCTCGACCTCATTTAATGGATGAGTAATCAAAGTTAAAGTTAAGTAATTATGTCTGTTTCTCAAATACTATAAGCAATAGGTCAACTATATGTGGTGTATGGAGTGATTGTAATGGGTTCATTTTCATGGTTCATTGTTCCATGTTAAGTTTTTGTGTTTTGGTCTTTTTTCAAGTACTTGAAACAGAAGTTCAACTATATTTTGCGTATGTTATGATTGTAAGGTATGCATGTCTATCTGACGGGTATCATGTGACTTTGATCTCACGCTTTTGGTTCTTGATCAATGTTTAATTTTTTGTGATTTGGTATTTTTTTCTAATGCTAACAGCAATAGGTAGAGTATATTTGGTGTATGGAGTAATTGTAAGGTGTACATGCCTGTCTGGCAGGTTTAATCTTACCTTGACCTCGTTTTCATGGTTCAGTTTTTAAATTACCATGAGCAATAAGTCAAATGGTTTTTGGTGTATAAAATAAAATTGAGAAAGGAAATGGTGAATATGTCAAAGCGACAACCACCCGACCATAGAGCAAACAACAGCCGAAGGCAACCAATGGGTCTTCAATGTAGCGAGAATTCCCGCACCCGTAGGTGTCCTTCAGCTGGCCCCTAAAATATGCATAATAGTACAGTGATAATGGACGTCATACTAAACTCCGAATTATACACAAGAAACTAAAATTTAAAATCATACAAGACTAACAAAGGCCAGAGGCTCCTGACTTGGGACAGGCGCAAAATTGCGGCGGGTATGGTGTATATGTCTATCTGGCAGGATTAATCTGAACTTGACCTCATTGTCGTGGATCTTAAAAATGTTAAGTTTATGTGATGCTGTTAGTAAAATCTTTATCTTTAAGACTTTTAATATAAAATCAAAGGTCAAGGTTTCCTACTTGTGATTTGTTATTGTCCTCTGGTATCTTCTTCATCTTTTTTTTTATATTCAACCAAATATACTAACACTAGATATGACACATGAATTTGCACGAAGGGATACACGTATGTATTATTCCACTGATCAAGATAGAAGAAGTGGGGTTGGTGTTTAATCTTGACACGTGTTAAATGTCCCAAGTCGGAAACCTCATCTGCCTTTGACTTTTTTTATTACATTATTAGTGATGAATTTAAACGTATTATTGATGACAGAACTTTGATGGTTTCGGGTATTTTCTAGACTCTGGGCGATTGTTATATAGGCTAACGTTTACCTTTTGTTCAGGATTACACAGTGGCCCCTTAAAGTCATATGAAAGGAGTGACTGGTGAAAAATAATGTTTATCCTATTCTCGAGTCAATGCATGTTTATATCATAAACTTAGTTTTCTGTGCACGATTTTATTATTTTTTACGCATCCATATCGTATAATTGGCCAACAATGTTATGATGTGCATATGGCAGCTAAATAATTGTCGTGTTTTAAAGTCAACACAGAAGCATAGACTTTGAGCAAGTGTATAACATGCACAATACGAAAATAGTTTATTTCAATGACAGATCCATGCGTATTGCGACCACCGGAGTTTTACGAGAAGGTCACGCCGAGTGAATACGGAAAACATATCGGCGAATTGTTTACTGGAAGCAAACAATAAAAAAAAAGTAAAATTTCTTTTAAATTTTGACAAATTATAGAATTTTCTTGAGAAAAAAGTATATGTTCATAGACATTAAGTTATAAAAACATATATATCATTTTTTTTAATTTGAAGTTTCATATGACTTTAAAGTCTTATATGTTTGCCTAAATGGGTTGCTGTTTTTGAAGTATACTTCTCATTTCTTTTTATTCACAAGAAAGTCAATAAATTTTTGAAAATAACATGTACCATAAAACAGTTATATTGCAAACAGATATTGTGTGCATCTTTAATACATGTTATATGATCGATGAGTTTAAAAATTCGTACTTCAATAGGTCATCATATACTTATGATTTTGTAAAATCTCTAAGAAAGAATGAAATATTTTGGCCTTGATGTTTGTGTGGGTAATATTTGTCCGTGAGTAGAACGGGGGTATGTTGAATGACGGAAGTAAAACGTTTAGTGGTGGTGTTCATCAATAATGCATAGCATAAAACGTTTATATTGCAGAAAAGTTTAAAAAAATACAAAATAATGACGTTTTAAAAGATTGAGACGGCGTGTTGCTAATGTACTAACACGCGGTGTGTGTACCAATTGTCCTTATTTTTCTAGCTTTTCATGAAATAGTCTCACATAGGAGAAGATACTATTTTTCCAGGGCCGTAACTACCTATGAGGCAGGGGAGGCAACTGCCTCCCCTGAATTTTCTACACCAAAACTTTTTTTTTAAGTAATAAAATGAAATATTGACAATATGTACACGAAGAACTTGAATTTATATTATAAACAACACAAGTTTACAGTTTTAGCAGTGTTAAAATGATACGCGATATATCTGTCATCTTCCGGATTTTTGATCGAAAGTGAACAGTTTCAATTTTTTTTTTCGTGTGGCCGTCCGTCTGTTATTTAGTTAAGCTGGTTCTCGACTGACTACTACACTTTGTTCATAGTTTGAGTGTAGCGATAATACAAGCAGATTTCCAGTTTATTATTCAGTATTTGTACGAGAACACATATGAAACTTTGCTTTGGACAATTTTGAATAAAACTTAACTATTCACATTTATTTAGGGGCTCAATTAAGCAGAGGAAGTTCCCTTTGTATTGTGAATCTTTTATGACATCGGAAATTCGTTACCGGCTGAATCAGCTGTTGGGTCATTTATTTAACCGTGTCTCCCGATCGTATGAGAACATTATGATCAATGCCTTAGTAGTTAAACACTCCCATTCGTTGTAGCAGGGACTTTCTATACTAGTAAGTATATACTAGTATTGAAAGTCCCTGGTTGTAGTTATATACATGTCTGTTCAGCTTTCAACAATATTGAAATTCAAGGTCCTCGATAAAAAATATATCTTGCGTTCTTAGATCTTGCTTTATATGTTTTTTTTAACTTACCAGTTTGATTTCTAACAAACATATCTTTAAATACAGATAATAATTGTTTGCATAAAAATTGCTTCCAGGATCCAGCAATACTGATGTTTCTTAAAGTAAGGAATTCGAAGGAATACGGGTCATTTTGAGCCATACTGCGAAAAAAATCCGTGTTTACAATGTATTTAATGTTAATAATTATTGGTCGAAGTACGGCCTTCAAGACGCAGCCTTGGCTCAACCCGAACAGCAATCTCAGCTTGTTTTTGCATAAAAACTGCTTCAACCCAGGTTCAAGCAATACTGATGTTTTTTAAAGTATGTAAATTGAAGGAAAACGGGTCATTTTTAGTCATTTTACTGAGAGAAAAAATTCGGCAGGGGGCTGCCCCCCCCCCCCGCCAAACCCCCTCTCTATGGGGCCTCAATCGGTGGCCCCCAAACCCCTGCCTCCTCTGAATTCGAACCCTAGTTACGGCCCTGTTTTCTATCTGTATTGTAAACAGTGCTAAAAAGTAAGTGGTCGTATGTTTTAAAACAAATGAATACATGCATTAATCTAATGGAACTATTTGCAAAATTACATGGCATTTGGGTTTTTTTCTCACATAAATAACTGCTTTACAACCCCAGTCTTTAACAAAAATAATCTTAGAATAGTCTATATTTACACAATGCCACATTGTTTAGTTTAGAAGAATAACATTAAGTATTTTATATGGATTGTAACGTGTAACCAGGCGTTTATATCTCAAATGTTCGTTACAGTTGATACTTGGATCCAAGTTGTCCACAAACAATACTGTACTACTAAAAACTACAACTATCTATATTATGCACAATGAACCAAAATATATACACTGGCTCTTTGCCGATACAAAGTAAGCATGAACTCTTATATATACAAGTTTATACAATATAACAGCCTGTCCTCCTAATGGGACGTTATGTCACTATTAGACAATGTGGCTGGTACAGCTTGTCCTCCGCATGGGACAGTCTGTCACTACCAGACAGTGGGATCTGGTACAGCCTGTCCTCCAAGTAGGGGCAGTCTGCTATGTCAATCCTGTCAACGTGTACGTCCACTTTGTACCTAGTACAAGGTGTCCTCTGAATATCAAGGCTCGTATAGCACTTAATATATCCGACGTACGCTCGGTTGAAGGATGACAGCTCATCGACAGCCAACCGACAGCCCCGGATGCTGTTTCTCACTCTCTTATATACCCGTGGTCGACACCACTATTTACTTGATAGGGGTGTTCTCTAAATGTTCTCCATACGGAGCATCAGGAGTCCCTTACGATCACCCTTATAACCTTCGACCCGGCCACTAATTTTTCCGCCAAACGTCTAAATCTGTGTAACTCTTTCTCAAGCGGAAACCATGCATTTCTACACTAAGATTCTACTCAACTGTAACCTTAACGACCAATAAACATTACAGGATTTCTGTATGGTCAACTCTTAGTTTTTCGGTGAGATAAGCAATATATTATGTGATTTTCGGTTTTTCTGCCGATGTCGTCTGTATAGTGCTAAATGGAAATAAAGAAAGCATTTTATTTAACTTTTCTGTATTCATAAATCGCATATTATTCAACAACCTTGCCAATTTGTACACCCAGTAAATTATGGAAAGTAAGCCTGTTGCATCTTAATGCTATATTATATCTTTATTTTCCCATGCAGTTTAGTGCATCTTAAGATTTAAACAGGGTTCTTAACCAAGTGAGAAGCTCAAGTCAATGATCAAAGTCGTCGTTCTAATGCGATTTATGGACAAGAATGTCGTATTTTCTATAAGGTATTTACTGTTTACAACGTCTTTAACAAATATCGTCATGAAAATTCATGTTACATTTCATGCAGAATTTAAAGAATTACACAGGTTTTCAAAATCTACACAGCGTTTCAAATCCGCAAACAAAGTGGGTGGACGGAACGAACCGACTTCTATTGTATGAACGATGAAGGCGTAAAATCTTAAACGTGAACTTAATTTATAAATTTTCCTGTATTCAAGAACTGTATCAGCAAGATGTCCATTTTCAATATTTAAATACGATATGATCAATAAGAGTATTAATTTAAACATGAATAATATAGAAGCTTATTCTCTTTCATTTTTTCATTAAGGATGAGGAAGTTTATTTTTTTTTTTGCGTTTGCTTTAAAAAAAAATTATACAAAATCAGTACACTTTATAAGATACAGTTCACGTCCGAGATATTGCTGGTGTTAACCTTTAATATAATTTTTATAAACATCTGGTAAGAATTGTACCCGTGTGAGAGCGCTAACAAAGTCATTTTCCATTTTAATATATATGTAAGTGACAACTCTTTTTTTAAAAGCCACCATTATAAAGCTTGTTCGCGATATTGCTCATATTAACCTACGGTATAAGTTTGATAAAAATCTGGCAAGAATGTACCCGTGAGAGTGCTCACAAGACCGGAAGGATGGACGGAAACACGGACGCGCGGTATTTCCATATCACGCGCATCGTGTTTAGCGGGGGACAAACAGTAATGAAAACAAAAAACAACCGATGGTCGCCTGTATGCTGACAGACAAAATTTTGAAAATGACAACTTAATATTTTTAAGCTCAAGGCACCGAGAATAGAATATTTTGGTAAAGTTCTTTTCAAAATCCACAATTGTATGAATAGTTGTGATGGACAGTAATGTATATAAGCGTCGACATCGAGACGTTTAATTGTTCACAATCCTAAAAACAGTAAGGCAACACAAAAAATATCTACCCCCGCTCGCTGGATACATCCATCCAACAATCAAACAACCCTTTTAACCTTGTCCTTAATTATCTGAATGCGCATTTTACACAATACAATCAGATTATACTGACTAAAATTCCAACAATGTATAATGCTGTGCAGGTGAGAAAGAATGTATAAATTAAGACAAATTAATAGTACCATTCAGACAGGTTAAGAAGTACCATGTAATCAAGATCTACAAACAAGTTGTTAAACATCTTATGTTCCTTTGTTTTACTATTATACATATGTAGGGTGGTCTATAAACAAACAGGCCCAATACAAAGAATATTTACTTTTGTTTCTGTGAGATGAAAGTTAAACCTCAGACGTTATCTATCAAGTTTGTTAATGTCTAACATAGGTCAAGATGTGTAAGTAGCTGAATGAGAATCGGACGACTTGCACGAGGAGGGAGTATTTACTGACAGTTATCGTGTATGGTTGGTGCAAGAGTACATTCTCTTTTCTGTAATACATAATATCTGAAATGCATTTTAGAGATTGTGTAGGTTCAAGTGGAAACGATCAAAATTGGAACTTTGCAGAAGAAGCAAAACCAAATCATGTACCCACAGCTAATGCAGAAATAACAAATGAAATGAAGTTTTACGGTCGCCACTATGATTTATTTGATTTTTACAGAGAAAAAAATAATATAACAAAAATAGCACTCTCCAAAGGAAATTCAAATCGGCAAGTCCACTATAAAAGGCAAAATCAAAAACTGAAACACATCTAACGAATGGATAACAAGTCATATTCCTGACTTGGTAAATGCATTGCCTTAAGGAGGCTCCTGGGAATATTTTTTTTTTTTTGTAATATAGGATTTCGCTATATTTTTTTTATAAATGAACTTTATCTTATACTTAATAGAAAAATGAAATAATAAAATGGGGTCACCGTTCAATTAAGGTCACAATCTGCCTCAGCCCGGATAGAAGCATATATTCTTGTTAATGTCGAACTAATAGGAGAAATAGAGGTAATATCGGAATAAAAAAATAACCTAATTACAGAAATCGCTTAAATTTTACAAGTATTTAGTTTATGTACAGCTTATTTGAAAACAATAATAAAAAATATAGGTCACCGATGAGTTAAAAAAAGATATTTAAAATTTAATGCCCAAAAAAAGGCATTTTTGAACCAAAGGGAGATAATTTGGAGCCTTTTCAATGATATAAACATTTCATAAGTCATCTGGGGCCAAACCGAATCGATATTTTGGTTGATTTTTGTACCATATCATAAAGTAATAACTAATAGTCTAATAAATAAAATTTGTAATGAAAAAATAAAGGTTTAATTTTTGCTGAAATTTTTGTACCCACGAGCCTCCTTAAGTTCTAACTGATGGAATAAATCTGGTGAAATAGCAAGCTAAGCATCTCACTTGTATGACAGTCACATAATATTCCATTATGTTAACAACGTGTGAGCAAAAAAACCAGAAGATAGTTTCTGATATGTTCTATGTATCATACCAGCACTGAATCCCGACGTTGCTGAATGCAATTTTCACCAAAATTGTGTTTAATTCCTGGAGAGTGTCAATTGTTGAATAGAAACTTCAAATCAACAGGAATACCCGATTTTGTTTTTTTTCCTCAATCGATTTGCGAATTTCGATCAGCGACATTATACTGTTGCCTTTCTTTATTCATATCACTCAGATACCCGAGGCTGTGAAATGTCTATCATCTCTTCATAATTATGTTGTTGTTCCTGCGGACAAAGCTTCAAATAATATTGTCTTTGTTTGTAAATCGTACTACTACTAGTGCCTTGTAAAGAATTAGGAATAAATGCACACTAATGTAATCCCGCACACAAAAACATATAATTTTACAAGGATGAAATTTTGGCGAATGTCCTTCATGGCTTCAATGATCATTGCATTTAACAACAAATCGGAGGACTTACCTTGTTATCCTTGGATACCTAAGCTTCACAAAATTTTGCTCATCGGCATTTTCGAAATCTTTTTCTGAAATTAGTTCTATCAAAACTTGTGATTTGTCAACCCTGTTTACTACCATTCCCCATGAAAAATTGAAAAATCGCCTAAAAAAATAATCTAAAATGCTTTTCAAAAAAATGGTAGCATACGCTATAAGTTTATTACTTTGGGATACCATACGGCATATTTTTTAATAATGAACAAAAAGGTAAAACATGCTACACAGAGGAACAAGTGATCAGTATGCTGGAGATTCTTATTGACAACATATTTGATAATTTGGAGGTAGACTTTTTCAACAAACTGTCAGCATATTATGGGAACGAATTGTGGGCCTCTCCTTACCGACGTCTTCTTATAGTCTGTTTTGGTGATGTCTGTTTGACGTAGCTATGTGCTTGTGCATCCCATCGTTGTGTTAATATTCAATTATAATTTTTGTCACTCATTTTTGCTACTGTGCTTTGTCTATATACCTTTTTGAGTTTCTTTGATACATATGACGTGGCTCTGTGTTTATACATCCCGTCAGTGTGTTATTATGCTACTGTCAATATTTGTATTCTTGTCTTTCATTTTTGTTAATCTGCTTTGTCTATATGCCCTTTTGTGCTTCTTTATTACATATTTGTTTGTTTTTATATTGATTTAAGATTATAAAACAATGCTGACTGCTGTACCCCAATTTTGACATTTTTACCTATTATGTGTGTTTGTTTTGTTCACACATCGTTGGTTAATATAATGGAATTTGATGATGCGACTGTCATATACAAGTGAGAGGTTTAGCTAGCTATTAAACAAATTTAAATCCACTATTTTCTACATAAAAAAAATGCCTGTACCAAGTCGAGAATATAACATTTGTTATCCATACGTTTAATGTGTTTGAGAATTATTTGATTAGGGACTTTCCGTTTTGAATTTTCCACTACGTTCAGTATTTTTGTGATTTTACTTATGGTCAAGTCCATCCCGTGCCTTGAACAAAATCTGTAACAGGAGTAACAAGAAAAGTGCCACTCCATATGAGCAGGAACTACTAATCTTTGTGGAATACGGACATTGCATAAATATTAGATGACGCTTACCCTATCGATCACTCAAAGCCAAAAATTACCTAACATTTAATTCTAGTATGATTAAAGCTAACAGTACTGCCTTCAAAAATGAACAAAACCGGTTACCATACCACACAATAAGCTATACAAGACACAGACATGTCAAATGTTAAACAATTCAAACTAAATCTGGTTTACATACAAATTAATAAACTAAAATCAAATATGATGTTCAGAAATAAACGACAACCATTGAATTAAGGACAATTAGTTTAAAAATATTTATTTATGGTGGATTGGGAAACATGCAATTTTTGCAACTTATATTAATCCCTTTCCACTTTGCGAGTGCTGCCTTGTAGCGGCACTAGACTTCTCTTTTTTTCGAAATCTACAATGGTGTCTTTCACGTGCAAGAGATATAGCTTTCTCTTAACATGGGTCAGTCATTTATCGTCCCCTTCCGACGGACTATCATCGTTTCCTCAAGACCATACTCGCAAATGGTGTCAAAGGACTATTAACTGAGACAAATACACAATGTTGCGGATTTGATCGTGTTTGGGGACGCCAACACAACATAACATCGAACTTTAATAGTTATCAAAGGTACCAGGTTTATAATTTAGTACGCAAGACGCGCGTTTCGTCTACATAAGACTCATCAGTGACGCTCATATCAAAATAGTTTTAAACCAATATAAGCCAGTTGAAAACGCTTCGGCTTGACTCATCAGATCGATGCCAATGTTCCCCAATCAATTATGCACTTTTAGTCTTGGATGCATGATTTTTTTTTTGTATTTGTTGTTAATGGCTTTGAACTAGCTGTCAGTAACTTCGAGTACTCTCAGATCTGTATTTAGTGTCTTTTTTGTTGTGGGGATTATTTAAGTCCTCTGCTACGTCTGGTCTGTGTTTAAAAAACATTTCACCAGATTTTTAATTTTTTTTTCAATTTTCAAAAAATGTGTTTGAGAGTTTTTACAAAGTATTGTAAATATGCCCAACTAAATATTTTATACAACAACTGTGCAAAATGCCTTAAGCACCATTATTTTTGAAAAGTGTAAAGCTATATGGTCCTGATTATGACAAATGGCAGCAATGACCACCACTGCACTACTGGATTCTAGCTTTGGGACTCGCATCTAAATTATGCAGAGGAGTTAGACATGTTTCATAACTGTTAACTCTTCCTCAGGAATTCATTCACGGTTTATATGAAAAGTTTTTACTGTAAAAAATCTAAATATTTAAGTTTATGTTCTTTTACGTCTTGTCTATTGTCAATTTATTTTTGTCTAACGTGTTTGAATGTCCGTCTGGTACCGTTTGCCTCTATTGTTTTTTTTTTAGTTTTCATAATTCTGTTCCAGTTATTTCTTGGTACTTCATCAATAAAATAAGCAGGAAACATCTGAATTGTACTTTGATTTCGATGTGATTACACATCAACTGTAACAAACTCATTGTCAATTGAAATTCGAATAGTAACAATCGTATTCTGTGTGTCCCAACGACATCAGCAGATTATTTTCATATAATGTATACACATTATTTTCTGTTGTCTGCTCTATGGTTGGGTTGTTGTCTCTTTGACACATTCCCCATTTCCATTATCAATTTTATTAAATTTTACATTATTTTCTAAATATTTATAGTCATGTTCAGTAGTTGTCGTTTGGTGATGTGGTTCATATAAATGTTTCTCGTTCTTTAAATAGATTAAACCGTTGATTTTCGCGTTTAAATGGTTTTACAGTAGTCACTTTCGGGCCCTTTAAAGCTTGCTGTTCGGTATGAGCAAAGGCTCCGTGTTGAAGACCATACTTTGATCTATAATTGTTTACCTTTATTAATTATGACTTGGGTGTAAAGTTGTCTAATTGACATTCATACCACATCTTATATCTATATTATGTTTCTTATAATTCATCGGAATTTGGTAGTATGGGTGCCTTTCGCCATCTTAAATTGTAAGTAACAGCGAAACTAAGGTCCAAGTTAGCAAAATTCGATGCAGGAACGCAGATACCTGTATTGATTTGAATTTTCACTTAAAAGGACAAATATATAAGATTTTAACTTGTAAATATTGATATTTTTACAATCATAGATTATTTTTTCTTGATTTTAAATGTTTTCAAATTGGTATTTTAAGGACAGGTAACTTCAAAAGTATTGCATTTTTAGCTCACCTGGCCTATAAGGCCAAGTGAGCTTTTCTCATCACTTGGCGTCCGGCGTCCGTCGTCGTCCGTCGTCCGTCGTCGTCGTTAACTTTTACAAAAATCTTCTCCTCTGAAACTACTGGGCCAAATTAAACCAAACTTGGCCACAATCATCATTGGGGTATCTAGTTTAAAAAATGTGTCCGGTGACACGGCCAACCATCCAAGATGGCCGCCATGGCTAAAAATAGAACATAGGGGTAAAATGCAGTTTTTGGCTTATAACTCAAAAACCAAAGCATTTAGAGCAAATCTGACATGGGGTAGAATTGTTAAACAGGTGAAGATCTATCTGCCCTGAAATTTTCAGATGAATCAGATAACCCGTTATTGGGTTGCTGCCCCTGAATTAGTAATTTTAAGGAAATTTTGCTGTTTTTGGTTATTATCTTGAATATTATTATAGATAGAGATAAACAGTAAGCAGCAATAATGTTCAGCAAAGTAAGATTTACAAATAAGTCAACATGACTGAAATGGTCAGTTGACCCCTTTAGGAGTTATTGCCCTTTATAGTCAATTTTTAACCATTTTTCGTAAATCTTAGTAATCTTTTACAAAAATCTTCTCCTCTGAAACTACTGGGCCAAATTAATCCAAACTTGGCCACAATCATCTTTTGGGTTAGTAGTTTGAAAAATGTGTCCGGTGACCCGGCCATCAAACCAAGATGGCCGCCATGGCTAAAAATAGAACATGGGGTAAAATGCAGTTTTTGTCTTATAACTCAAAACTCAAAGCATTTAGAGCAAATCTGACATGGGGTAAAATTGTTTATCAGTTCAAGATCTATCTGCCCTGCAATTTTCAGATGAATCGGATAACCCGTTGTTGGGTTGCTGGCTCTGAATTAGTAATTTTAAGGAAATTTTGCTCTTTTTGGTTATTATCTTGAATATTATTATAGATAGAGATAAACAGTAAACAGCAATAATGTTCAGCAAAGTAAGATTTACAAATAAGTCAACATGACTGAAATGGTCAGTTGACCCATTTAGGAGTTATTGCCCTTTATAGTCAATTTTTAACCATTTTTCGTAAATCTTACTTATCTTTTACAAAAATCTTCTCCTCTGAAACTACTTGGCCAAATTAATCCAAACTTGGCCACAATCATCTTTTGGGTTAGTAGTTTGAAAAATGTGTCCGGTGACCCGGCCATCAAACCAAGATGGCCGTCATGGCTAAAAATAGAACATGGGGTAAAATGCAGTTTTTGGCTTATAACTCAAAACCCAAAGCATTTAGAGCAAATCTGACATGGGGTAAAATTGTTTATCAGGTCAACATTTATCTGCTCTGAAATTTTTAGATGAATCGGATAACCCGTTGTTGGGTTGCTGACCCTGAATTGTTAGTTTTAAGGAAATTTTGCTGTTTTTGGTCATTATCTTGAATATTATTATTGATAGAGATAAACTGTAAACAACAATAATGTTCAGCAAAGTAAGATTTACAAATAAGTCAACATGACCGAAATGGTCAATTGACCCCCTTAGGAGTTATTGTTCTTTATAGTCAATTTTTAACAATTTTCATAAAATTTGTAAATTTTTACTAACATTTTCCACTGAAACTAATGGGCCAAGTTCATTATAGATAGAGATAATTTTAAGCAGCAAGAATGTTCAGTAAAGTAAGATGTATAAACACATCACCATCACCAAAACACAATTTTGTCATGAATCCATCTGCTTCCTTTAATATTCACGTAGACCAAGGTGAGCGACACAGGCTCTTTAGAGCCTCTAGTTTTTATTATTTTATATTTTAGCCTGAGAAAACGCATGATGACCCTATCTTTTCTTTAGATACTCTCAAAGCATTTTGTAAAAGCTATCTTCTCGTATTTCATTTTACAATTCTATCATTTGTTTAGCTTCTAATCATATAAATACATGATGTTTTTTTTCCTGTATAATCCATACACAATGTGTCATTTTGTCACAACGCTTTTATGATATTTTTGAACATATATCAGTATATAGTAAGTTTTGGCAAAGTATAAACACATTCTAGCTGTTCTAATCGTAAAACATTTCCTATTCGAAACAGTGTATACAATTTGACAGGTAAATATAAGTTAAGAAGTTGTGGTATGAATGCCAATGAAAAAACACGCCAAGGCCCATTGTTTTTTCACAAAACAAATTTCACTATGCCAAAAGAAAATCCCATGTCAAAATAACTGCAGAAAGATTTATGGTACCAAAGCTGATCAATATATGTAATACTTGTCGAAAATATAGTTAATGCTCCTGTTTGCTGATGTCATTCAGGACACTGGGTGAGACTCAGTTACACATTGGTCAATGTAGAAATTAATATATTGTCAGAGTATTTATTTTTATAGATAACAATAGTACAACAATACATGATTTTGATGAAAATGTAAAAAATGAACAATTCAATGATGTACAACAATATAAATAGTTCCATATGTACAAATATTACATAAATCACAACCCGTTTATTCATCACAACTATGTACCCGTTACAATGCGTTGTTAATCTCCATACTAGCCTTGTATCCAAACACCTAGTGTTTCTACTATATGCGTAACCATTGAAGGTGCATTCTTCTATTTTGGAATTCTGAATGTTTTTTTAAATAACACCAACACTAACATTTTCCATTGTAACTACGCATGTCGTCTGCAGTATGCCTGCATTCTTCATGGTAACTTTGCAATGTGTAAATCTCACATCTCGATTGTAACTATGCCAGTCATCTATCGTATGTATCTTTACACACATAGTTGTCTTTTCAATGAAACACTTCACTTTCTACTGCAAAAAATGCAACCATCTTAGGAACCTCTGTTGCAACAAACGTTATTCAGTGTACCCGTTACATGATTCATGTCTCTTGAACTGGAATGATTACAAACCGCATTAATAATTTAAAGTATTTATTAATTGAAAAAAAGTCATCATCTAGACTTTAGTTTGTTGTTTGATGTTTTCCAGCACGAACATTCCTCAACATTTCCTTTTATGTTATGTAACCGATTTCAGTTTCGTCGATTTATATCGTCTTTGTATTGTGTTTTTTAATTGACAAACAAGCAAATAACACAAAAAATGTCAAATCAATATTGTTCACTAATGAGCTTTTCAAATAATAAAAATGGAAACAAATACGCGTGAAACATTCAATGTACTTTCAAGTACATCTAAAAGATGTTTTTGTATTTACTGTGAACATTCAATATTTCAAACATTGCATGATACGTATACTAAAACGTTAATACGGACTACGTAACAATGACGACGACAAAATCACAGTTATTATAACGTCGAATTTCTTTCTTGTGTATGGTGACATGGATTAATATCATTATTTTAATTCAATCTTATGCATCTTGTCTTATAAGCAGATCACCTATTTTGATGTAAAAAAAAAAATATAGCCCCATCATAGTATTGCTATGTTCGATAGCAGTCCTTCACTAATACCGCCATGGATTCTTATCCGCAAATAATTTTTTTATCCACAATGCCGTTGGGAGAGATTGACAACCCAAGTAATCATGGCGTAGCTCACGATTAGAAAATGGAGGAATAACGTGACAAGGTGCTCCAAAAATGGTCGTTCTAACTTCTCCCCTTTGACCTTCATGGCTTTCTGGAGTTGATTTGCTGGCTTTATTTTTGATTTGCTGAAAACAAAACAAAAACAAATTTCACATTTCGAGTTAAAAAATCGCTATTCATTTAATCTGCCTAATAAACATAATCATACATGAGTTAGAAAAATGTAACATGATGATTTAATTGAAAATTTCCTTCCATCCGATGTACTGTTCCAAAAAGTCCAAACTTAAGATATTTTTTTTTCTCAAAAAGAAAGTACCTGTCTTCTTACATCAAGTTTGACGTTTAATGAAAAGTATAAAACTCAGGTCATTAGTAAACGCAACAAATAAAAATGCTTGGAATGAACACTAGAAGTAGTTAAAAGGTAAGTGTATACTATTGGTTTATAATTACAGCAATTAGAAAACGCGAAAGCTACTTTATTAATAAATAACAAGTATAAGGTTACCATTGAGCTTGTCTGGAGTCATTTTATCGCAAGACACTGATTTTTTTAATGATTAATGTACACGATATTTTTCAAATTTTTGTGTAGAATTTCTTTCATTTTAAATTTGTCTAAGCAAAAATTGGGTAGAAAAATTTCTGCTTCACTTTAATGCCGCGTATTTTTCACTTTATTTAAAGAAATACTGACCTTTTGTACCTGCCAAGTACACTCCGTTGTATGATTAGCTTTAGCCCAATGACTTGTGAATTCATCATCATATGCATACTCATGATCTTTTCCACTAGCAAATACCACAACATTCCGATGGTCATTCGAGTTTTTGAATGCGTCAGCTATATTTCCCGAGAAACTTTGATCGACTATCACATGGACGTATTCTGCCTGACAGTTACTTATATCTTCTTTGAATTCTTTTAAGTAATATTTCTCAGCATCTACTGCCTGTAAAATAAAATAGTATTAATAGAATTACATGCTACCATGCACAAAACTACAGATTATTTGTTAAACCTAAAATTATACCAAAAGGCCTCTGCAATAAAAATGTATTAGATTTAAGAGAATTAAAATTATTTTGCATGTAATTGGTAGATTTGAAGTCAAAGTACACTCAGAATCGCTTCGTGAACTGGGTTAAAATGACCGCAAACGGTAACATTCTGTGTTCCACGTTATTGGCAGATGTACAACTGACACCTCCTTCTTCAATTTTGTTTTCATCTCATATAAATCTACTTTAAAATGTATAATGTCAAACAGTTTCAGCCCTGACGATATTGCCGATTCGTACAATTTCGTCAATATCCGTCGATAAACAAGTTTTGGAAGTCTTCCTCATAAAGTTAGATTTCCTAACCTCCGTCAGAAGGTTTGAAAAGCAAACACTATCATATCAGATCGATATATAGTCTAAGTCTTACATAGATATAAGAAAATGTGGTATGAGTGCCAATGAGACAACTCTCCATCCAAGTCGCAATTTGTAAAAGTAAACCATTATAAGTCAAAGTACGGTCTTCAACACGGAGCCTTAGCTCACACCGAACAGCTAGCTATAAAGGGCCCCCCAAATGACAAGTGTAAAACCATTCAAACGAGATACCAACGATCTAATGTTCATATATTGATTTTTAATTTGTGTCTTATTTATACAGTATAATTTTGGCTTGCTCAATTGATTTAAAGTTACAATACAAGTCAAATATACATGGATATATCTTTATCAGATGTCTCTTAATAAAAAATAAGTTATCTTTGTCAGACAGAATTCTCCAAACATGTAATAACCGACCACCCATAAAGGCAGTGTTAGTAGATAAATAATAAACACTTTACACAGTATTGTCAAAAAAGGTTTCTAATAAGACTACTGGATTACAGTAATTTACAAATCAACTTTAATTACTTTGCAAATCAATTTGTAAAAATGTTCGCCTCAAGATCTGATATACCTTAGTTAGTTAATATGAATAACAAAAATAATTTCTAAATATAAAATGAAGAGCGTTCAGAGATTTAAATAATTTTGATATTTCTTTAAAGAAAAAAGATCAACTGTATATGATAACTGTTTATTATATAAAATTATGGACACAATCTTTATATCAATTATCTACTATGAGTTGGCATATCTTAACATGACGAAGGGAAATCTAGTGAGTTTTATAATAAAGGTAATATGGCTAATTGTTGGATGAGCCGATGTAGATCATATCTCCAACCTCCAAACAAAAAAAGATTGTTTGAAATATAATCCAGATGATGATGGGGAATTATAAGTATTGGTATATGTAAGTCTCGTCTGTCCCATTGGATTTGAAGCAAAGAATTACCACAAATACAGTTTATATAAAAATAAAATGTTATATTTGCCAACGAGATTACTATATCTACCAAAGAGCGAAAAATCAAGGGAAAAGTTGTAAAAATGACCTGTCACCATCTGGTTTTCAACAAGAAGCAAAACTTATAATATATGTTACTTTAAGTATATATTGATGAAGCTATGTGATATATATATGTCATAGATGACTATGAATTTGTTACATTTATCGAAATGACGATTCCTTTTCCTTTTTATCGATTGAAACATCAACGAATATGACATTTCACTGAATATTTACTGGTCTTGAGACACACAACGTGTGACACAAAAAGAAGTGCCTAATATTCTGGAGCAGAGTTTTAGTTGCGATTCGTTTTGCTATACATTAGTATAGTTAGAAGTGTTGTATGGACACTTGGGTTTTGTTCTTTTCGTCGTTTTTCTTTAGATAATGTTTTAGGTTTTTCTTTAATTTCTTTTTTATAAACCCTACATCATCTCACTGGTCTCACTTTCTGGTCATTGTAGTGCACAACCAGCGTATATAAAAGAGACGAAAACCTTTTCCTAACTCCCCAAAAATATTCTTCTGAAATCATGGAAGGTCTTTATAAAAGACGTCATGTTAACGTTCTTTATTGATATGACTCTTATGTAAATATTGAAATCTTATTGGAAATAGCAGTGTCTATATTTACAGAAGTGCAATCTACAGTTTCATTACTTAAAACAAATAAATGAGCCATAACTAATATGTACATATATATATTATAACTGGTATCAAAGGGACTAATATTATATGCAAATCAGAAGGAAAACAACATTACTTAGTAACTGTAAAATAGTGTGTGTTTTTTTATGGCATCTATTATTTATAAATTTAAACAATCAAAAGATGAATAACGCAATGAAAAATATATCAGAAATGTATCAGTGGCAAGACCCACTTTATTAAAACATCGTAAAGAATTCTATGGAAATGTGTGGTGGGATTGAAATACAAAGTATTTAATAATTAACGTTTTTAAGGTAAACCTGCATTTCCGAAAGGCAACGTTGAACATTGTTGGTTTTTGTTTTTGCTAACCTTTCATACTTTTTATCGCTCCAAATGGTCATTTATTTGTCTACACAAATTTTGTTTTTTAATCTAGCATATGCGATGAATGCTATTTCAGAAACACGCGTCTGGCGAATTGGTATTGCTCTGATATTTATTCTCTCTTTTAACATTACGCAAATCTTTGTATTTTTAATTATTGAACTCACCAGTCCATCCGAGTTTATGTCCCATAGATACATAGTTCCATCACTTTTAGCAGGACTGTTCATGTAAAGAACCAACGAATTAACACAATGAGGTGATCTACACATAGTCTGTATGTGGTACCTCAGTGCGAGCTTCATAGCAGCAGGGTGGACGTGGTGGGCAAGTTCACCGGGCACTACAAAATAAAAAGATAAAACATTTTTGAACAATTTGGTGTTGCGTTATAACATAAAATCCAATAAACACGGCATATAGACAGAGAAAGTGTAAAGCAATACAAGCTAGACTCTATTGCATATATAGAAAATACAGTGCTTTCAAGTTGCAGGTTTTTGTGTTGTGAAAGTAACAACACTACATTGCAAAATAAAAATAAAAAAATCCATACATTACGCAGAAAAACTTAAGAATAAGCAACATAACCCCCCCCCCCCAAAAAAAAATAACGAACGTTAACACAGGTACTTATACATCTTCGGATTTCAAATGTTTGGCTTTGAGCGTTCCTGATGAAGGTAAATCCAGAAAAGCGCTTCGGACGCAATAAATTATAAAACGTGTTGTTTTCCATTTTTTAACACAGGTACTCTGCAAGATCAGCAGCATATGTACCATAAGTCGGACATCCAATAGAACTATATATCATATATATTAATGTTGACCTCATGACTGTGCAGAGTTTGACGGATAACTAACATGCACATGAAGGAGAAGAATAAAATTAAGAATTAAAATGGGGCATGTGTCAAAGAGACAGCAAAGGAACGACCAAACGGCATTAAACAGCCGAAGACATCAATGCCGGGGTTTTGAAATTAGCGACTGAGAAGTTTATTAAAATCGAAGATCGGGAATACTGTATTTTTTTCAGAAATAATTAAAAAAAAGCAAGCCTTTTATCAACTGATGTGATTCCCATCCCATTAGACTTCGAATACATAATTTAACATGAACAATTATCCTCATTGATTAAAGCTAACTTCAAAAAAATATATTTACTTTTGAAGACGACAAAATGAACTTGAATTTCTTTATATTTTCATTAACTAAGGATACATTTTGTCGTGAGAACTAAAGTCTCTTTCAAAGATTAATGAAAAACTTGTGATCCGTGTGTAAAATTTCACATCAATGATCAATTAATCTTTGACTTTGAGGACCACAAATATATGTACTTTGATCCAACAGTAAAGTTAAAAGTTGAAAGTTAATGATGATTTTGATAAAGGTAAACATTGTCGTGTATCGGTGAAAATCAAAACGTTTCAAGAACATAAAAACTCCTAATGAAAACTAAATAAAATAATAGTATCAACATGTCTTTGATGTTTCAAATGTTATGTCTTAATGATCAATTACCTTGGATTGATAAGATTTCAATGCCGCTTTACATTTATTTTCCTGTGATTTTTTAAATTAACTAACAAGTCAATCGAGTATTATCGTTGTGGATAGTATTGTTTTTCATCAATAATATTCAATAAATGGAGCCAGCAAAGAAATTAAATTTCCTGTTGATCAAACGACAAATTTGCACGCATGCGTGTCATTAATCTTTTTCAAACAATCGCTGTAAGCAGCATTTTAGCTTGCACTTACTTTGATCTTCAAATCAGCAAAATTGAAAAAAAATATTTTGCATTTCAATGTTAATTAGATTAATATATGTTCTGTTCTATAAGATATAAATAATTTGAAAATATACTGCTATTTTTCAAGTGATGGACATTAATTAACAATGGTCGAAGAACGATTTCAACAATATTGACTTATTTGCAGATCCTTTTTTATATTCCAAAAAAAGTTTATGTCCGTCTTTAAAAGTTTTCAAGTTGAAAATGAAAGACAAAAACACAAAGAAAAAGTTAAAATATCGTCAATGAAGCGCAACAAAAGACGACGGACGCCAGGCGATATATTAGCTCACTTGGCCCTGTAGGTCAGGTGATAAAAAAAATCGATGAATCGTTTAAACTGTCCCATTGCGATATTGGAAATTGAATGACCAATAGTATTTCCAGTCCACCAGTGTTTTTAAATATGTAAATAATATGGGGACGAAGTCCCCAATAACAGTAGAAAATTCAAAAAAAAAAAATTCGGGAAAATTTCCCTAACTTTTTATTGTATACTAATGAACTCAAAATCGTTCAATTTTTTTTTTGTCGTGTTTTGAAATCCCGGACCTGCGCAGAAATGTACAATGTACTTCCTTTTTCCGGTCTCGTTTGTATGAAACTTTGAGTAAAATATATATTTATCAGTCTAGTATAAAATAGGAAGGAACGCGCAATACCAATTTCATTTTTAATAATTCCTTGATATGAAAAACGTTACCTGATGATAGCGTTTCTTTGTTTACATTGCATATGACGTCATAATTTAAATAACGTCACAACTAAAATCCCTAACAACAGAACCAAAATCGGAAACGTTACGGTATTTCCGTTTCTTTTTTTTAACAAATATTTAAAAGTTACAAAAAAAATAATTCATACAGACTTCGTCCCCATTTACAGGTAATGCCTGCCTCATATTATTAATATTAGCATTGTGGTAGGAGCTGGAGGGTAGGGCGGTCCACCAGTGTATCAATATACATTACTGAAAGTCATATTGGCTTGATATAGGATTGGAGGAAGTGTAGGAAGATACATAGACAATAACTGTTTAGTGTCTTTAAATATCAGCTGTATTTGTACGAGGCTAGGATACAAGGTGTATGCGAGCTTTTAGCGAGCTACTACACCTGTTTCGAGCCGAGTACAAATACAGCTGATAACTAAACAGTTATTGTCTTTATCCTGCAATTATTTCTGTATTTTATTTGTATGTCGAAAGACACAAAAACACATGTTTTGCATTTATTTTCGATTTGAAACCCCTTGAGGCCCGTGTAGTAATGCGATACAGTAATCACACATTCAGGTGAAGACGGGTTCGCAAAAAAAGAATCTCGAATGGTCAACAATAATACATTGCTCAAGGTGAATAATTATCTATTTTAACATAAAAACTAATTTCAACAGTAAAAACAAATAACAAAACATTGTCCAATTTGAAACAGGAGAGTACGAGTTGTCCTACGCTTCAGACTCGACATTCACCAAACATGAATGCTGAAATTGACATGGTTGTTTTGATACACAATCATACACATTCAAGTTTTGAAATCGATAGTTGTCATCGTAGAAAAGACTGCTGTTCATGTGTGTATGTTATCAGAAAATTGGTGTGATTCTTATTGCTCTAAAGAAATAATGAAAACATACAGAACGTATAAAAGTAATACGTTATTTGAATGCGAATGCAATACACATTCTGAGATCACGCAGTTTCATACAATACTCAGTCCGGCAATGGGCGGAGCTTTAGAGCGAAATCTGTATAGTATAAAGATACAGCATAGCGATATCTGTAGGGCTGTATCCAACCCAATTGCAGGATAACAAGGAAATTCTGCAATTGTCTATCGGTATTAAAGGGGACCATATCTGACGGAGGTCGATTGACGAAAGTCATTATGGTAATATTCATTTGGTTCCATAAACGACGGATGTTGTACTTTACCAAAGGTCTTTGAGGTTAGATATGAAATTGATGGTCTTCGAGTTTATCGTTACGTTTCATATTCTATAACTCATTTTTTATTTATTATATCACAACATTTCTGATTTCAGTCAGTTACAATGAAATCTTTACATATATATATATATATGATATTTTTCAGTATGTAAAATTATTTAACCGGAAATGCCTTCTATCTTACACATATAAAGATTTATTTCAACTTCTGCTTTAGGGGAGATTCTTTAATGTATAAGAGTTATGACCTGTGAAAAAAAGATGAAAAAGTGTAAATTGAATTTAATCATCATGTACTGGTTGATTAATGATAGTACAAACTTATCAATTGAAATGGGAAACTTTGTATTTGAATGAAAACTCTACGCCGTAAATCAATGATTAAAGGGTTTGCTGAAAGCAACAAGTAGTTTCTGAAAAAAGAACGAATGAACATGTCAGAATGAGTTGACGGTAGGTTGCTAATTAGAGGGCGAGAATCGGAAGGGTTGGGTTAACAACAAAAGGCACCTGCGTGTTAATACAACTGCTGGTGTTTATACCTTAGATGAGAAAAAATATTAGCCGAAGGAATATTCTCACGTATGAGTTTTTCATGTCTTTTCTGGTTTCACCCACCTGTCCAAATATAGAGAAAGAAGATGTGGTATGATTGCCAATGAGACAACTCTCCACATTAGACCAAATGACACAGAAATTAACAGCTATTGGTCACCGTACGGCCTTCAACAATGAACAAAGCTCATACCGCATAGTCAGTGAAATCACAATAAACCGTACTTAATAAAAATTTTCACTTTTGGTTCTGTTAAAACATGACCTATAAGCGCCAAAGGGATCAGACCGGTCTAAATATCAATCCTAGTTACATGTGTATATTAAAGAAACCAAGAACGTTCAACCAAAATGGAACCAAACGTGACAGATGTGTTTTTGTCTTAAAATTATGCTTATTTTGATCCGATTTGAAATGAAAACTAGAATTGCCATTGCAAGCAATAGCGGATGTCACCCTTCCCCCTATTGCCACTAAGCGGCAGCCATTTCAAACTTGTTTAACAGTAAATGCACAAATATGCATGGCTATTCATCTTTTTGTAAATTTTCAGTATATTCAGAGCATTTTAAAGTATTTCACATTTATACCGTTTCCATGGCAACGGCAGCCATTTTGAAAATTTCAAAGTCAAAAGTTTCATCTTAACTTGTCAGTTACCAATAATATCAAATTTTATTAAGTTAAAACCATTTTGAGAATTTTTAACATTTTTGCAGTTTCCATGGCAACCGTGGCCATTTTGGAAATTCCAACTTCAAAAGTCATATCTAGACTTGACAGTTAGCAATCATATCAAGTTTCATCAATTTTGAAGCATTCTGAAATTTTTGCTCCTGTATCCATGGTAACATAGTAGTTACCAAAGTAATTCACCAAACCCGGAAGTTTTTGGAGCATTTTGACCTTTTTGCATTGTTTCCATGGAAACGGCAGACATTTTGGAAATTCCAACGCCAAATTCCACATCTACCAAAGTTGCTCATCGTTATGCTAAAGTTTCAAAAAAATTGGAGCATTTCCATATTTTTGAAATTTTTGGTGTAGTTGCCATGGCAACATAGCAGTTCCAAAATGTGCCAAAATCGTCCAAAACCAGTTTATAGTGGGCACCTACATTGTATTAAAATCTAAAGATTTTAAGCTTAAGCATTCTCAAATAATTCAAGAAACTCCAAAATTATATTTTTTCACCATTTTTCCGTTTCCATGGTGATGGCAGCCATTTTTTAGTTCCAAAGTTGCACAGACTCTGGGGAGTCAGGTTTCCTTGTTATAGTGCACCATCATTCGGATTGGTACTTTTGGCTCTGAAAAAGCGGGCGGACAAAATTAGGTGGAAGTATAATAATAACTAGATTTGTAATTGCTATTGAATGTTAAAAAAAAATTATTTTGAAACAATATTTTTACCGGTATAAGAAAAAAAATCACAAAAAAATAAATCGATCTTACCATTTATACCAGTGGCTCCATTTGCGAAGAATGTCTTAATATGGCTTTTTTTAAATCCATTTTTTCTCAACATCCAGTAAATATTCTCCAAATTTCTCTGAGATCTAACCCCTGTAGTTTGTCTGTTCCATCCCCCTGAAATGAGGACTGCCTGGTCACATATTTCAAACATATTACAATTAGTGTGGACCATCTCGTGTGTTGTTGTACATCTCTTTGTATTATCTCTTATAGGGTTACAGATTAATTCTGTTGTTACGCTTTCGTCTCTTAATTCTGGACATCGGGAATATCCTGCCAAACCTTGCCAACATCGTAAGTAATTGTAATGTTTCTGCTGATTGTAACTTTTCGAAGGATTTGAAAGATAAACGAAAGGTAGAAAGTTAATTTCACATCGCCTGGCATGGTGTTTTCGTCGCCCATGACGTTTTATTGCGTTCTTACATCGGCGTTTCAGAGCCAATGTCATACAGTCACCATGAGTATCTAAAATAGAAAAGTATTTGATTTAGAAGATCGAACGATTGTTTGGTTGGTGTTTTAACGCCACTTTCTGCACCTTTGCGCTAAATTTCGTGGCGGTCAATTTTTTAATGCCCCTTTATGAGTGGAGGAAGTCAAAGTGCCCTGAGAGAACTAGTCAACTAAGATACAATGGTTGACTTCTTAGACCCCTCGGCCACGCTTATTCTACATTCATTCACTTTAAAACGATAAAGTGTTATAAAACCATTAAGAGTGGTTTAAGATAACGTAATCAATGCGTTCATGTAAACCGCGGACAAACAAAATTCATCATAACACCAGAACAGTCATATATCAATATCGAAATCAACTTGTAAAAGAATTTAATCGATTTATCTCATTCAATTGCCGCTTAATTACAATTAAAGCCACCATAATCACAAAAGAACACAGAGCCCCTTTAAAGAATCGCCGTTTTCCAAAACCACAAAGTTAAAAAGTTAT
Organism: Mytilus edulis; assembly: GCF_963676685.1. NCBI lineage: Eukaryota > Metazoa > Mollusca > Bivalvia > Mytilida > Mytilidae > Mytilus > Mytilus edulis. Next base: position 71,946,050 of record NC_092345.1, on the reverse strand, counting down.
AAACAATTTAAAAGTCTTTATGTTATCGTTGTTTTATTTACACCCTGTTGACCCAGAGAGAGAGAAAACATTGTATTTGTACATATCTACCGCTACATCAAAGACGTCAGTCGGTGAACGTACAAAACTTTGCTGTTTTACTAACTTCAAAGGAGAGTATTTGTTTCTATGAAGAAGATAAGTTTCACTTGAAGCAATTTTCAACATGTATTTGTATTAATTTTTACACGTGATTTTAAAAGATAATGTGGTAAGTTACTCACTGTTAAAATAATGGATTTTTGCTTCAAACTGTGCCAGGTGAACAAATTTAAACATTTATACGATAACGAGTAAATGCTTTTCTTGAACATCAATAAGTCGTTTGCATCAGTCAGTAACATAAAACAAACACAAATAGGACCGTTTAATATGAAAATGTAACACCAATAAAATAAACCTGATTAACAGTCAGGTGTTGAAAATGCTGAACAGCATAAAATAGTTTTTTTATTGCACCATTTACACATTTGTCAGTGTTTAAAACCAAATATTAGAAGTCAAATTGGTAATGCTGGAGCCTTTAGAGGAACAGCAACTAACACTAACACTAACACTAAGGCACGAAAACCAGCTGTGGAAAACCTGAATTAACATTAATCGATGTCTTCAGAATTAAAATTCAAATAGGAATTTTCTCCGAGAGAAAAAAAACTGTAACAACCTTAAGGACTTTATTACTAGGAAATTAGTTTTTTTTCTATTACATAGGAAACAAATTTCGGAGAATAAAGTTTACTACCGGACCGAATTTACTGTTACAGTGACAGCTATTGAACTGCCGGGACCGGATGCAACAGCAGTTTAACACTAGCACTATCCTGCTAGTCATAATGATACCATTTGATGCATGAAGTCCCCCAGCAATATACCTTATCTGGCTGGGTACCTAGCTAGTGATACCACCCTAGGCCTGCAGTCCCAATAATTGCTTTATTTAACTTGAAGATTGTTTAAATTGTGAATCTTATAAAAACTTGAAACCATCCTAGAAAAAAATGTGTTTATATTAGGGATCAGTGCTTATTTAAATATCTATAATTTCTGCTATAAGATTAAAAGGTAAGGAAGAACAATTGTCATCAGTCATCCTCATTGTACACTTTAAATTTGATTGTTATGTAAACAATACATGCATTATAGTGATGCCTGACATTCAATTGCTATTTTCCTTTTACCATACACCTCTTTTATAATAAAGTTGAGTCTTTATATGTAATTGAATACAATTATTTGGCTTAATTTCGAAGTCATGAGAAGGAAAACTCCACATTAATCATATAATATATATATATATATACACCTCGCCAAAAGTTAAGCAACACCTAAATGTTTTTACTTCTAATTTTTGTTTTACCATTAAATTTGATACTGCTAATTTTTGTTTTACAATTAAATTTGATACTGCTTTGTTTCCATATATTTTGTTACTCTATTGTTAATCTACTGGTAAACATTCAGGTCTGAATTTTATTCCTAGGTACATTAAAAAACGGGTTTTCGAAAGCTACATACACGTTTTTTCTCCAAGTTTAGTGCATTGAAACGTAACTGTTAACCGCAGACTAAATGGTTCCAATTTACGTGCCTGTAGACCAGTCAAAAGAATATTTCTGACTCGTAGGCATCGTCAGGCTCGACATCAGTGGTCACGTGATCACCGCAATTGGACTTTGAGACAATGGCGTCAAGTCCATTGGTCTGACGAGTGCAGATTCCTCCTCCATCATATAGATGGGCACATGCGCGTATGGCGTCCTCGGGATACAGCATACAAGAAACATCACATCCTTGTAACTACAGCGTTTGGTTGGGGGGGACAGTTTGGGGATGCTTTGTTTTCGACTGAAAAATTGACCTTTATGGTCTGGATGGGACTATAACGGGTTAAAAATATCGCGATAAAATCATCTGAGATATCGTTATGTCACATTTTGACAATAGCAATATTGCAACTAGACCGATATTCATGGACGATAATGCTAGACCACACACAAAACGTATTGTATCCGATAATTTACGTCAGGAGGCAATTGGCACGATTCCTTGGCCACCCATACCACCGGATATGGTTTCCATTTAGCATGTTTCAGATGATATTGCTCGAAAAGTCAACAACAGGGTTCCAGCTAGTAAGAATTTACAGGAATTACGAGCAGCCTTGATTGATGAATGGCGAAGAATTTTTGTTAGAACATTACGACACTTAGTTCAAAGTACAGACGATGTGTGGCTGATTTTTTCCGGAAGCGTGGAGGATACAATCGCTACTGACCTAAATTGTACTTTAATTTATTCACAAATTGCACAGGCACTTGTCTCAGAATTTTTTTTTTTCTATTTACCTTAATGTTATATTAAGGTACATAGGGGGGAAATCTGAGACAAGTGCCTGTGACAAAGTGTCACTCTCGAGTTTTGAAAAGAATAATGTGAATAGTGAAGAGCAAACTTTATAAAAACTTCAGTTAAAGTTGAAACTTTATCTTGTATTTTATTTTGCCATTTTACAATCATTTGCCCAAACGAAACAGTCAAAAGTTCAATCATGAAAACAGTCCAAACTTTCACTTTTCAATTAATATTCTATATGTTTTCTTATAAAAACACAAATTCAGTTCATTGTATCAATAATTCGATAAGTTATGAATTCAGTAAAAAAACGATTCTGGAAAATTATCAGGTGTTGCTTAACTTTTGGCGAGGTGTATATATATAAGAAGACCTGTTGGTGACCTTCTGCTGTTGTTTTTTCTATGGTCGGGTTGTTGTCTCTTTGTCACTTTCCCTATTTCCATTTCAATTTTAAGAAGTATTTGAGAAACATAATATAATACAAACAAATATTATGTCAAACTTGATGCTGGTAATAACAATAACAATGCTATATGTCAATCAAAGGTTTTGTAACAAGAAATTGAAGTTATGTGTTGAAAGCCGAATCAGTTACGTTTCTTACAATTAAACAGTAACACTTATGGTCATTGATAAAAAAAATATATGAAATAACTATTTTGCCACACCCTTTTACATTATTCAATATGCAAAGAATATTAATAAAACTGTATGCCTTTACCCTATAAATTTAATCTATAAAATCGTATGAATATGGAAACAAAAATACTAAATAGAAAAAAATCTATTAATTGTAAACACGATTTTATCATTTTAATTCTTTTTATTTTTGTATAACTTGATTCTTTTCTCTTTTAATATGTTTGTACTTTCTAAACAATCAAAGTTAATTTAAAAACAATGTCACGCCTTAAATTTTAAATTCGATTGACAGCTGTACCCAGTGAAATACAAAAACTAGCCGAATAAAAATCAAAATGATTATTGTTGCTGTTTTAAGGTCATGTTGAATGATTTAGTGTCGACAAGGTTTCGAGAGGACAGACATTCCATGACAGAAATAAAGAAGTACGCGATGAACTAAAACAAATCAAGTAGTTCACATCAAAGTCATAGAGAAGGACCAAACAATCTTTTACTTATACTGATCGTTGAAGAAATGATTTCTACTAACATTCCCCACAATAATAGGCTTTTAATAACTGCAACATGCAATCTAGCAATAAATGGTCAAAGTAAATACATATACAATGTTTATCATTTGATCAAGTTACACTTTGTCACACAATATTATCAAATGAAGTTGAAAGCTAAATTACTTCAATGGCTCTTTTTTCATCACTGAATATCTAATGTGATGTCAATCAAAACATTTTATAAGTGTAATATATATACATTTATTTCACTTGATTGAGGGAAATATGAAGATGTGTTCACAATAAAAGTCATATTTCCCGAGGGCATCGCCCGGGGGGAAATATGACTTTTCGAGGTTGAACACATCTTCATATTTCCCCTTCCTATGGAGGTTTAACTGTGCAAAAAGACCATTTGTAATAAAAAAAGAAATATATTCCTATGAAATGGAGTTTTTTACTTGTATTTGAGTTATGTTTGTCTTTAGATTAACTGCTTTAGTTAGGTCTAGTTATATATCCTTTTTTTTTTGTAGTTACCAATTATGTTAATCAATTGTATCTAATTTTATGCACTTTATGGGCACTGTAATTTGGGAAATAAAACTATTCTATTCTATTCTATTTTATATAAACGTTCCAACTTTTTCTGTTGTTTTTTGTTGTTGTAAAAAATAAGCAGATGTACAAGTATACCAAACAATTCTATTTCAAATATATACTTGGAAGTAGCATGACATGATAAAATGACTTAGCCTTATGTGTTACATATTTGTTTTTCGTTCATTTTTTTGGACATAAATAAGTCCGTTAGTTTTCTCGTTTGAATTGTTTTACATTGTTATATCGGGGCCTTTTATAGCTGACTATGCGGCGTGGGCTTTGCTCATTGTTGAAGGCCTTACGGTGACCTATAGTTGTTAATGTCCGTGTCATTTTGCTCTCTTGCGAACAGTTGTCTCATTGGCAATCATACCACATCTTCTTTTTTTATAGCTCTTCATTAGAACAAATCTGGAATGTTCTAATGAGGTCTACAGAATGATCATTCCATTGACTTGTGAATTTTACTTCGGGTTTTACAATTGGGTTTAAGTTGTTCCGGACATATTTTCCAATTGATTCTACCTACTGCTGTGTTTTGTTTTGTAAATGCTATTTTAATTGGTATTAATTGTATTCCGATACTATTGTGATACTTGTTGTGTGCTTAAACTCTTAGAAGAACTTTCTATGGTTTGCAGTTGTGTTTGTATTTTGTATTAAATAACAAATTATTGTTTCTGGTGTTGCATTGTTTTATGCTTTTCTGTTGTTCAAGAGTGCTCTGGTTGTATTTTTCCAAATTTATCTTGATATTTACAACACGCCTTACTCTTTTGACTTTTTTCATCGTTTTTTTTTATTTTCGTTTTATTTAATATTTGCATTTTAGTTGTTTATGTTCTTTAACTTTTAAATAATTGCCTGTGCCATATGTTTTCGCTATAATAATATATTTCGTTAATTGTGTGTCCTTGTATTATTTAAATTGAAGGTTGAAGGTTAATTCGTAAACAATACTTTATACAATATATACCATCAAATAGTACTGAACAACCATATTGAAATGTTATGTTACTTAGTGCTTTGAGCATCACCAGACATCTACTATTGTTTTCACATTGCGTTACCACTTCAGATTTAATTACCTGGAGTACCGGAAATCTGCTTTTCACGCGAGAAATGCATCAACATAAGTAGATGCAATTATAAATTGTGTACTTTTATCATTTTTGCAATTTGAATAAAAAGGATTTGTAGTAATGAAACAACAAGATAACAACAGTGGAACACAAGCAACAGAATAATTTCAAAAGAAATACATGTTAGTCAGTTGACATCAAATTTCCAACATGGCATGCAGAAATCACTCTGTTCAAATGGAGAGGCAGAAATAATTTATTTCAAATGGACAGTCAGAAATAATTTATATCAAATGGACAGACAGAAATAATTTATATCAAATGGACAGACAGAAATAATTTATATCAAATGGACAGGCAGAAATAATTTATATCAAAAGGACAGACAGAAATAATTTATATCAAATGGACAGGCAGAAATAATTTATTTCAAATGGACAGTCAGAAATAATTTATATCAAATGGACAGACAGAAATAATTTATATCAAATGGACAGACAGAAATGATTTATATCAAATGGACAGGCAGAAATAATTTATATCAAATGGACAGGCAGAAATAATTTATATCAAATGGACAGACAGAAATAATTTATATCAAATGGACAGGCAGAAATAATTTATATCAAATGGACAGACAGAAATAATTTATATCAAATGGACAGGCAGAAATAATTTATATCAAATGGACAGACAGAAATAATTTATATCAAATGGACAGGCAGAAATAATGTATATCAAATGGACAGGCAGAAATAATGTATATCAAATGGACAGGCAGAAATAATTTATATCAAATGGACAGACAGAAATAATTTATATCAAATGGACAGGCAGAAATAATTTATATCAAATGGACAGGCAGAAATAATTTATATCAAATGGACAGACAGAAATAATTTATATCAAATGGACAGACAGAAATAATTTATATCAAAAGGACAGGCAGAAATAATTTATATCAAATGGACAGGCAAAAATAATTTATATCAAAACTGACATCATATATGCTTTACTTTGTATTTTTTAAGCAGAACAGGCAGAAATCATCTATTTTGCGTTAACTTCTATTTAAAGACTGCATTAAAACACGAATGCATCCCAACAGTTGCAAAACATTTCCGAGACAATCAATAATGTACCGACAGTACCGTTAAAATAGTAGTTTGATATTCAAACCTTTTGTTATTTTGATCATATATTCATTAGTATATGTAACCGTGAAAAGGATTCAATTTCTGTACAGAAAATGAGTGGATATTAAACATGCATGAGATTAATCTCTAAACAGAATGCTTTCAAAACAACCATGTAAAGGATTAAACTATCTGTACAGAAAATACAAGTTTACAAGACCACCCTGAATATGTTTTAAAGTAATTAGAATTCCTTTAACCTGTAGTATGTTTCCTTTTTCTCAATTAATAGCTTACAAATCTCTGTCACAGTGGGTCACACCACCTGTTTAAAATCGGCGAGAAAGTAACGTGAATACAGACTTTTGTTAATCTGAATAGAGAGCTGCTACAAAATTCTTATGTGAATGTTTATAATTTAAAATTGTAATCATACAAGGAGATATATTTGTTCAAATTATTTATTTTTTATGAAACAATCTTTCTTTCTTTCAAAAACAATACCTGCAAAATATGGTGTATATTACTTTTTAGAAACTGTAAAACGTTTAGTCTGAAATCAATTATTAAACAAAGTAGTGGGTGCAACAAAATTGAAAAAAAACGTAACATAAATAAAAACAATTACTTCAAATTCAATACATGAAGCATTACTATGAAGTCAGATTAGATATTGCCGGGGATGTTAATGTAACAGCATTTCAAAAATTATGAGTGACCCCTATCAGAATTTATTAAACGATGCAAATTTAATGCGCTATGGATGGCTGAAGAGAAGATGCTTCATGTCAAACTTAATTTGTGGTCAGTTTTCCTGAATCAAACTGTCCTTCGTTATTAAGCTTAATATAAACTTATGAAATGAATAATGCTTTCAGTCAATAAGTATTCAATAACATTTAACTGATATCAATTGTAAATGTATCCAATAGTAATAATATATTAGTATACTTGGGTTAAATATGATAGAAAAAAATGCTGAAAAACTTGACGCCGATATCAACAGTAACGCCAGAAGTGATATCTGCTTTATTTTTCGCGACATGATAGAAATGACCTTACCAACAACATTGCTTAAGATGATTAAATTCATTTGAAGCCGTTTGTTTCTTCAGTTAGGAACATTGTTTCCAGTAACACAATTGTACATTTTCACTATTAAAGTCCTTTGGCTATTTGTTTAAGGGTGTTGTTGCATTCCATAGGCGCAAGTTTTCGCACATACATACACATATTTTCTAAACGTTGATCGAAAAAGTAAAACTTTTGAGAAAGAGATAAAAAAATAAATAAAAAAAAAACCAAAGATTGATCGCTTTTAATAAAAAAAAAAAAACAAAAGCTCACAATATACAAAAATACATGAACAGATCGGTTTTAGAAAATAAGGATTTTTACAGTATAATTTATAGCTATGTAAAATTGATGATCGGCGGTTTAAAGAACATCAAACGTTTAGTGAAAAGAGTTTTACCTTTAACACCTGTATACATTCCTAAGTTACAATCTCATTACATACACAAGCTTGTTAAACCTTTTGATTTTATACCGGCTTACGTATAAATCCCGTTAAGGTATTCTAGAAGCGGGATCCTATTTTAATTTGAGGGACATACTATTGTTTATCGTTACTTTTCAGTAGTCAAATATATAGTAGTTTGCCATTAAATTACATTCTGTATTGCAAAAAGCTTTAATCAAAATTTTATAAAAAATGTCAGAGGATTTAATTCTCAATACGCGATTTGAAACATCAGTTAAGCTCTCCAACATTTGGTCCACTTTTATTTATCTTACTGAAATAAAGAATAAATTGTATGTCATTGTTATTAAATAAATGATAGTACGGAATCAGTTTTATATCGACATGTTATGGTTAAATGGGAAGATGCGTGGTAAAGTTTATTCAGAGGTAATTGTATTGAAGTGCAGCTAAAATTAAAACCATTCCATTTGATTCTCTATTTCAATGCTGTGTTTATTAAATAGCTATCAATGTTTCCCAAAAATAGTACCGTATGTGTGGTTGACCTTGAAGACTTGCAGAGAATGCTATATAGTGATAGGTCTATCTGAAAATTGGCATATTTAATTTAAAGTTTTAGAGAGGTCTTTTTTTAAGTTCATTGCTTTTAAAAATAAATTTTGTAAAGCACAGATGTTCATACTTTTAATACCATGTTTTCATTATACATATATAGTCAACATTCAAAATATAAATGATTTTCTATTTTTGATGTGCTGATGCATGTAATATACTGAGGTCGAGGCAAATGTACATTTGGATTACGATATAGATGCGTTTTCATTCACTAGATAATTTGAGTATGAATAAGGATATTAGCTAGATGTATTAACAATATGTAAAATGTAACTTATGTAATAAGATAAATATCTCACGAGTGGAATAAAGTCACCAACTGCTTTAACATTTTCTTCAGCGATATTCTGTATTCGGCGATTCAAAATTATGTTTTTATTTTACTCATATAAATCACAATGTTCTATAAAAAGAAAGTTTGCTTAAAAAAAGATATGACGTTAATTTTTTTCTACCTAAAATATTTGTACAACCTAGTCTGTTTTTAAGCCAAAAAGGTATGCGCTTTTTAACCTATGTCTGTTTATAAATTGATTAGTCAACAATAACAGTTGTGATGTAACTACTTGATTCTACTATACAACAATTTGACATACAAAAATAACATTGCAATTTCTATACACAATGCTGTGAAAATGTTTACCTACATGCAGTATAGATAATACATAGCGTTACTTCCGGTTATAAATCAGATTTTGGTTAAGAATGTAACTGTAATTGCTCTAAAGGAGCGTCTAATTTTTTGTTTGTTTCAATATCCTTCTAAATTTTCTTGATCTTTTTTTTTTTTTTTTAACTCGAACGTTTTTTAAATGGTTTAATATTTACAGTCTTCAAGTTCATAATCAGAAATACGCCATAATGTTTAAAACATAAATTACACAATTAAAGAATTAAAGAATTAAGGGGAAACATTGAAAGACTTTTTGAAAATGGCAATGGTGTGAAATAAAATCAAAGAAAATAGGCACAACCTATTTCTTGACAATCTTAAATCCATATCATTTGGGAGAAAACAATCAACATTTTAGTGCTATCTTTTCCATTCTGTGATCAAATGACATTTCAATAACATATTATGAACATCAGATGTCCTTGGAGTAGAGAGTACATACACGAAACGAAAGAACCCAAAAGAGCAAAAATAGTAATGCATTAATCTAATCTTATCATTGTTGACATCAGTAATACATTATATACTAGACTTACCTAGATATATTCCGTTTTCAGAATCACACGTACGTTTATCTTTGTAATCAATGAAAAACACTATCACAAGATGTCCAAAATTAGCTGTGGGATACGGGTCTAGTACTAAAACACCCTGATGGTTATTGTCTTTTCTTGTTAATACCTCTTCTGGCAACACTGTTTCGTAAGTCCGATGACCACTAAATGGTGCTACATGTACAACATAGGATGACTGAGTTACTGTCAATAAAGCCAGACATTCTTTTTCTGTTGTAAAAAATACATCTTCACATTTTAAATTTTGAACATAATTGAAAGCACCTTTAACCCATTCGCTTTCTCTCGAGTCTCTTGGTCCGGACCAGTTTCCATCATCAAGTCTTAGATTTTCGGAACTATTATCAGTTATGTAAGGAACAACACAAACTACGGAATATACATTGAAAATTCCAATTAAAATTGAATACAGGTTTTTCACTTCTTTCATTTTATTTATTAATTATTTCAAAAAGCGAATAAAAATTAAAAAGAGATAAGTCGTATTTTTCGCGCATTTGTTTACTTTGTGAACCTGAAGATGTAGTTATCCGATTTAATTTCCATGTGAAAATCTATCATTAATTTCCAATTGACCTGTAAAAGTTAATATTCAAGATAATTGTCAAGTCTCCTTTCATAGCAGTTTCATGAATGAGCATATAACGTATTCCAATAGGTGTGATAATATTTATTATCCGATACAGATATCTGTGCGGGTAACAATCTTTGAATAATGATCTCGTGTCTCGGAGCTTAAAAATCAAAGTTTTCGACAATAGAAAAAATAATCGAATAGAAAAGTGACCTTTAAGGTCAACATCTCTGTCCAATGGAATACGACCTTTGTAAATCTAGTAGATCTAATTGGATGGGTTTTCAATCCATTAATCACTATTGGTAAACTGCCAGTGTGTTTATATGTTAAAGCAAAGTGCGGAAAATTGAAGAACTTCAACACGAAATCATTAATAAAGTAGCAAGTATTACCTATGCTCAGGTAATACTTACCTTGGTATATCTATACGGAAAACATAGGTAAAACTATTACTGTAATCAACATTGTTATTAAACAGATACAGCGATTTCTTTACATAACAAGATCTGTCATTGGGTTAAACTGACTTTATTATATGATATATTAACATATTTGTCATTTATAGATACTTATTACAAAGTTTAAGAAATTTTATTAATATTTGTTGAATATAATAATGAATTTATTGCCAGTAGTTAGATTTATATTACAGATGTTGATCGTTATTATAGTTTCATAATTTCATTCGTCACAGTAAAATCCTAACGTTCAGTTCAAAGTTCAACTGTCAAAAATTAAATGATTTATTGACAGAAAAAATCAAGTATTTGTGGAATTTTGCAAGTGCGAAATTTGAACCCTTTGTTGACCGATACATGTTAAAAATACATAATTCATTTGTCAGTATAATATTTCTGTAGTCTGATTGGATTTCAATAATTTTGTCCTTATAATTAATTACAATGTAAAATGAACAAGGAGGAAATTGGATCTGCTTTCGTTTTTCTCTATATTCTATTATATGCTTAGTTATGAACAATAAGAACACAATAGGATTAAGTGATTGGGTAATTACAGATACTTCAGACCGACACTTCTTTGGTTCTCTTTGAAGTAACCGCCGGATATTGAAAGCCATTACCTGAATGTGTATTGGATTAATCGTCTCTTCAGTATTATCTTACTTCAAAGAAGCCGACAAAACAATTTCTTTTGTTCTTCCTACATATTGGCAATTCAGTGTTAATATGATCAAACCTAAGATTAGTGAGTCATTTACCCTAATCTAACACGGAACTACATTTGTTTGTCAGTTGTAGACATGTACTGCAAGTTTGTCATACTGGATCTGTAGTGAAATGCAATGCATGCATCTGTTAAAGGAAGGCTTAACAAACGTATGTGCGGTCATAGATCAGACATTAACCTTAATGCTAACGACATTCTATACCAGCATTTCAATCAGCCCGATCATTCCATCGTTTCTATGACAGTTCGCATTATCGAAAAGATATACCATAGCTCTAATAATCCTAATCTTTCAACGACTCTCCGTAGACAAAAAGAAGACTACTGGATTAGACAATTGGGAACTGCAACACCTTATGGCTGCAATGACAAAATTGATGGTATAGGTATTCTATCTAGTCCTTCGTGTAACTCGGTGAATGTGATGAATATTTTCAACTCGACTCCTCGACGTAGACGCAGTCATGGTCATCGTCATTATACATCACCTTCTCTGCATGATGTCTCTATTAATGACTTGCTGCCATTCATACAAAAGCCGTTAGGTATTCATCACATTCGCACGAAACTTTATTCATTACCCCTTTCAAAACTTCATTCTCTGTTTAATTTATGTTTGGAATCCACTGTTACAAACCCTCATTCAAACCAATACAAACTTGAAGCTATAATTTCGGATATTGCAAGTCACAGACTTTTCAAGCCAGTTCGCATTGGAAAAGATGAAAAAGAGAAAAGGTTTTTTCTTAATCTTTCCTTTGCCAACAAAGGTCTCGATGGCGTCAACCTAGGCAATATCCTTCATCATAAATTAGTGCAATCGAAAATACCTCCTTATTTCAAAGACCAGTCTGTACCAATAATTTCTTATACCTATACCAAACCTATTGCAACTAAAATTTTCAATTACAAACGCGTTTTGCAGGATCTCGATATTGACGACTTCAAGTCTAAACCTCCTGATTGCACTTGTGCTATTTCCAAATTCACATATAATCCTGCTGGCCACGTTATTACCGGTGACCTTAACATTGTTAATAACACTTCTCTACGAAATGTGTTATCGAAAGGTCCCAAATATCGTGAGCCTAAATCCATCAATTGGAAATACAACTTTAAAATTTTGATGGATTCAGTCGAGGATTATGCCAGGCAATGGGCTAAGCGCGAGAAGGAAGACGTAGACACTCTTTCCGAATGGATTAAGGCAGTGAGGTCGTTGATACAAATCAGAATTAAGAAACTGAATGGGTCCATCAATGCCCATGCTACGTCAATCTTTAAAGACCCAAATGTTGCAAAGCACCTATCCGACCTCCATGACAAATATGTTGTTGTCCCCGCAGATAAAGCCCCAAATAACATCGTTTTTGTGTGTAAAAGTCACTACATCAACTGCTTGATAAACGAATTAGGTATTGACAATTCACTTGGAAACTCAACATATACCCTCACGACACTTACCAAAGAGGAAATCCTGGATAATCATAGGTCTGTTCTATGTTCCTTTGGAATTTCAACCAAAGATGAAGAACTGGATCTTCCATCACTGTATTGGATACCTAAACTACATAAGTGTCCTTACAAACAACGGTATATTGCTGGGTCTTCCAAGTGCTCCACGAAACCTCTTTCTAAATTATTAACATCTATTTTATCAGCAATCAAAGACGGGCTTCAAAGTTATTGTGAAACTGCCTATTCTAGAGGTGGTGTGAATCAGATGTGGATACTTAAAAATTCAAAAGATCTTTTAGAGTACATACAATCTAACTCTTTTTCATCTTGTAACAGTATTAAAACATTTGACTTTTCTACTCTGTACACAAGTATTCCACATTCCAAACTAAAAGACAAATTGAAAGAGTTGGTATTACTTTGTTTCATAAAAAAGAATGGCCAACGTAGATACAAGTATCTTGTCTTAGGGAGGGATAAATCCTACTTTGTAAAGAATCACTCTGATTCAAACAAAAAATTCTCTGAAACTGATATTATCAAGATGCTTGATTTCTTGATTGACAACATATTTGTTACGTTCGGAGGACGTGTTTTTCAACAGACTGTCGGCATTCCAATGGGAACAAACTGTGCCCCTCTACTCGCCGACTTGTTTCTTTATTATTATGAGGCTGACTTCATGCAGGAACTTCTTAGGAAGAAAGATAAGAAGTTAGCAATATCCTTTAACTCTACTTTCCGCTATATAGATGATGTTCTTTCACTAAACAATTCAAAATTTGGTGACTATGTGGAACGCATCTATCCAATCGAACTAGAGATAAAGGATACTACAGATACAGTTAAGTCGGCTTCATATCTTGACTTACATCTAGAAATTGACAATGAGGGTCGGTTGAAAACAAAACTTTACGACAAAAGAGATGATTTCAGCTTTCCAATTGTGAACTTTCCATTTCTAAGTAGCAACATTCCAGCAGCACCTGCATACGGGGTATATATCTCCCAATTGATACGATATTCCCGTGCTTGCATTTCCTATCATGATTTTCTTGATAGAGGTTTGCTGCTAACAAGGAAGCTATTAAACCAAGAGTTCCAAATGGTGAAGTTGAAATCATCCCTTCGTAAATTTTACGGACGCCATCACGAGTTGGTTGACCGTTATGGAATAACCGTTTCACAAATGATATCGGATATGTTCCTTACGTCGTAACTACAATCCCCTTCCCTTTCATGAATATGACCTACCGAATTAGACAATTTACCGGATTTGTAATCACATAAGCAACACGACGGGTGCCACATGTGGAGCAGGATCTGCTTACCCTTCCGGAGCACCTGAGATCACCCCTAGTTTTTGGTGGGGTTCGTGTTGTTTATTCTTTAGTTTTCTATGTTGTGTCGTGTGTACTATTGTTTTTCTGTTTGTCTTTTTCATTTTTAGCCATGGCGTTGTCAGTTTGTTTTGGATTTATGAGTTTGACTGTCCCTTTGGTATCTTTCGTCCCTCTTTTCTTAAACAAACACTACTCAGCAATGCAATTAAAGGAACACCGCCTTACAACAGGCTGTTGTGTAACCTGTTCTGCTAATCTAAATCTATCAACCAGAAGCGGACTGATTTTTAGTTGCTTAACGCCTAATGGCAAATATGTCATGCATAGATGATATTGAGACATAATTATATAGTAACATCATTAGTTCGAGAACGATGACAAAAATTAAGTAATGACAACAGCATTAAAATCAAAACTATAATCATACTATCTAATTTATGCACTAAACAAACAAGGTGGTATATACAGTTAATTACATGATTCATTAAACAAATCAAGCAATAAAATTATCGAAATATTGGTTAATGGCAATTTTTGTCAGCAAATATAGTTTGCTATTTCCTATTGGCCATTGTTTGGGATATAGTATGCTTAGATTGCAAACCATTTTCTTAATTTGGAGGCTTCTATTATGAATGCAAAGCGTACAATCTCATAAATTCATCAAAAAGTTACCAATCATTGTAAGACAAACTATGAGCTTAAAGGTATCGAGATTGGGTGTGTCAATAGGGTGGGAGTTTTCTTCTATGAATGCATCGCTCACCACGCGAACCCACAATCAGTCAGAATTTCACTATCAGCATAAGTTAAAATCGGTAGGTCAGATTAGACGTCTATTCTGGTGTATCTGAAAATCTGAGATCGCGAACGCATATCGCTATAGTGAGTTGAGATCGCGAACACATATCGCTATAGTGAGTTGAGATCGCGAACATATATCGCTATAGTGAGTTGAGATGATCGTGAACATCATTATATCGCTATAGTGAGTTGAGATCGCGAACAAATATCGCTATAGTGAGTTTAGACAATAGGAAACATCATATTACTCAGCCAATTCGTAATGCGGACAACACAACGGGCGTCGCGTCGATTTTATTTGGTCTTCCTCAAAATTCTGTTGGATCAGTTTTTGTATCAGAGCACATCCCTTTTAATGAATTATATAAAGACAGAGAACATATACAAGCGTAACATATATATTGAGATGTGTTAACGCCGCATGACGTGGAATGCCATGTTACTTTTGAGAATACGATATTCTTGCGAACAGTCAACAGTGAGGTCACATTTTGATCTTTAATAGCCAGTTTCATCAAAGAGGTTGTATAAAAGAGATAGTTTGAGTAATTGACTCATTGTTGAAGTTGTATCTAATGTTTATGTGACGATATTTCCGCATGTTCATTGCCGAATAACATAAACATCCTTATCAGCATGCAGTATCAATGACATTGAAATGAAGATTTTATCTCTGATATCAATTTGTAGCTGAATTGGTAACTTCTCCGTCATTTGGTCTCTTTGTAGGAAAGATGATGTCATCGGTGCCTGCTTCGCGATACATGATAATAACATATATTCATACAATGCTCTTCAACTTCAAACTGATTTGGCCTTTTTAAAATGTTTTGATTTGATGAGTCTTTTGTAGACGAAACGCGCGTCTGACGTACAAAATTTTAATCCTGGTATCTAAATGACACCGCATTTTGACTTCTTAAATAGAACGATTACATTACAAACTAGTCTTCAACCAACGTGCAATATGCATCAACAGAAAGAACATTCAAATACAGTCCATGGTTGAGAATAAAAGAGGGACGAAAGATACCAAAGGGACAGTCAAACTCATAAATCTAAAACAAACTGACAACGCCATGGCTAAAAATGAAAAAGACAAACAGAAAAACAATAGCACACACGACACAACATAGAAAACTAAAGAATAAACAACACGAACCCCACCAAAACCTAGGGGTAATCTCAGGTGCTCCGGAAGGGTAAGCAGATCCTGCTCCACATGTGGCACCCGTCGTGTTGCTCATGTGACCACAAATCCGGTAAACAGTCTAACTCGGTAGTCACACTCATGAAAGGGAAGGGGATTGTAGTTACGACGTAAGGAACATATCCGATATCATTTGTGAAACGGTTATTCCATAACGGTCAACCAACTCGTGATGGCGTCCGTAAAATTTACGAAGGGATGATTTCAACTTCACCATTTGGAACTCTTGGTTTAATAGCTTCCTTGTGAGCAGTAACCCTCTATCAAGAAAATCATGATAGGAAATGCAAGCACGGGAATATCGTATCAATTGGGAGATATATACCCCGTATGCAGGTGCTGCTGGAATGTTGCTACTTAGAAATGGAAAGTTCACAATTGGAAAGCTGAAATCATCTCTTTTGTCGTAAAGTTTTGTTTTCAACCGACCCTCATTGTCAATTTCTAGATGTAAGTCAAGATATGAAGCCGACTTAACTGTATCTGTAGTATCCTTTATCTCCAATTCGATGGGATAGATGCGTTCCACATAGTCACCAAATTTTGAATTGTTTAGTGAAAGAACGTCATCTATATAGCGAAAAGTAGAGTTAAAGGATATTGCTAACTTCTTATCTTTCTTCCTAAGAAGTTCCTGTATGAAGTCAGCCTCATAATAATAAAGAAACAAGTCAGCAAGTAGAGGGGCACAGTTTGTTCCCATTGGGATGCCGACAGTCTGTTGAAAAACACTTCCTCCGAACGTTACAAATATGTTGTCAATCAAGAAATCAAGCATCTTGATAATATCGGTTTCAGAGAATTTTGTGTTTGAATCAGAGTGATTCTTTACAAAGTATGATTTATCCCTCCCTAAGACAAGATACTTGTATCTACGTTGGCCATTCTTTTTTATGAAGCAAAGTAATACCAACTCTTTCAATTTGTCTTTTAGTTTGGAATGTGGAATACTTGTGTACAGAGTAGAAAAGTCAAATGTTTTAATACTGTTACAAGATGAAAGAGAGTTAGATTGTATGTACTCTAAAAGATCTTTGGAATTTTTAAGTATCCACATCTGATTCACGCCACCTCTAGAATAGGCAGTTTCACAATAACTTTGAAACCCGTCTTTGATTGCTGATAAAATAGATGTTAATAATTTAGAAAGAGGTTTCGTGGAGCACTTGGAAGACCCAGCAATATACCGTTGTTTGTAAGGACACTTATGTAGTTTAGGTATCCAATACAGTTCTTCATCTTTGGTTGAAATACCAAAGGAACAAAGAACAGACCTATGATTATCCAGGATTTCCTCTTTGGTAAGTGTCGTGAGGGTATATGTTGAGTTTCCAAGTGAATTGTCTATACCTAACTCGTTTATCAAGCAATTAATGTACATCATTAATAAACATCACAAATAACTTTAACCTTGAAGTTTATTAGTACGTCTACTTCAGTTAGACTTACGATTTAACGGACAATTCCTAAACTGTGTACAAAACTCGTATTAACTTTAATCTGTTTCTTTTGATTTATATCTGAATATCATTATATGAAAAACGTTATTATTACATTTTTTTTATGCCTATGTTCAATTTTCGATTTAATTTTTGTAACTTCTACCTGTATTTTACTTAAACCTTGTTGAAATCAGGTAAAGCAAAATCTTTTAAATTTAGCACTATAAGTTAGGTGTAACACGTTTTAGTCAGAATTTGGGAATGTTTTGATTGTTCAGGAAAACACAGGGTTCAATATAGATGCAATACAGTTTGAATTGTTCTGAAATCAATACAGTTTGAACTGTTCTAAAAGCAATACTGTTTATGTTGTCCTGAAAACAATACAGCTTATAATTTACTGAACTATTTGTGAAGTTGATACAGATTTTTTTTTATCGACAGGGTCGTCTTTTTTTCCGATAAACTTTATTTTAGAAAAAGGACGAGAGTTCTTTGACATAAAAGATATAAGAAGATGTGGTATGAGTGCCAAATGAGACAACCGTATTCTCTCCATTCAAGTCACAATTTGTAAAAGTAAACTATTATAGGTCAACGTACAGTCTTAAACATGGAGTCTTGGCTAACACCGAACACCAAGCTACAAAGGGCCACACATATTACTAGTGTAAACCATTAAAACGGGAAAACCAACAGTATAATCAACATAAAAACGAGAAACACTTATAACCCTAGTCAAAAAGCTTTCT
Organism: Mytilus edulis; assembly: GCF_963676685.1. NCBI lineage: Eukaryota > Metazoa > Mollusca > Bivalvia > Mytilida > Mytilidae > Mytilus > Mytilus edulis. The sequence goes on along the minus strand of NC_092345.1, from coordinate 71,927,576 downwards.
GCTCATACACTGGTGACGTTTTATAAAATATGAGTAGCAGCTTTAAGCTCTTGAATACCGAATGAGTCTGGAAATGTATATCCAATATGAAGGTGGTATATCGCTGCTAAGGTTGGGAAGGGGGGATTTGTCATAATGAAATGAAAGTCGTCATATTTGTAATAGATTTTGATATAGAGTTGACAACTTGTGTCAAATTTTAGGTATACGTTTAATTTCTATGTTTGAAATATATATATGGAGGCTATATTAACGGAACCCAATCACAATGGAATGTTGATAGAAGGAATATCATCAATTTATCTTACCACCTATACATTTCTAGGAATATGATTGGTTACAAGCAGCCGTGTGGAGACCGTGTATATTCCATATAAGGTTAGTAGACAAGGCCTACTTCAATACACGATTAGAAGACAGTGTAGTTATGTCCCGTTATAAAAACAATACGGCAATGAGGAAAAATGATGATGGAAGATTTAATTAAATTCACAAAACATATATATTTAAAGCTAACAAGTTGTTATTGTTGGCATTTGTTTTTGTACGACCAATGAAAGTATTTTTTTTATACTGCTAACGATATTGAAGACTTGCTGCTCACTACCTCCAAATTAAACAAATATATATATAAAGACACTCAAGCGTCATACTGATGACTTGTTCCGCTATGGAAAATGTTTTACCGTTTTGTTCACTTTTAACAAAATATGTTGTATGGTATCCCAAAGCAATACATTTATAGTGTATGCTACCATTTTATAACAGCAACATTCCCTTTGCCTCTCCGTATGGCGAATATATATCCCAATTAATACGTTACGCTCGTGCATCTTCAGTCTATACAGACTTCATATATTATATTGTGCTCGTGACACACACAATTATCCCTACAGAATCACGAGGAACTTATATATTACAGATTTCATACAAGTGAGAGGTTTAGCTAGCTAAAAAACGAAGTTTAATCGACCATACAATTTTCCACATAAGAGAATGCCGGAACATGACAGTTGTTATCCATTCGTTTGATGTGTTTGAGCTTTTAATTTTGCCATTTGATTAGGGACTATCCTTTTTGAATTTTCCTCGGAGTTCAGTATTTTTGTAATTTTACTTTTTGCAAACTCAACTTATAATTCCGCAAGACTAACACCTTTTGAAATTTTTCGCTTTCTATGTGCCTTAAATTTGTATTTAATTTGATAAAAATGGTCCTCCCACTGTTTGATTTGAGCAACACTTATGAGCCTTATGAACACGAAACGTATATCGGTGTACCACATGATAAACTGGTTATCATAAATGATTTCAACAACATTATCCTGAACAATCATAGAAATGTTTACTATTCTTTTTGAAATATTAACCATAAAAGCAACATTCCAACAGCACCTGTATATGAAGTGCATATCTACTAGTAGATACCATAATTCGTTTGGCTTTATCATTTATTTGATAGATGATTGCTTCTTACAAGGAAGGCATTGAACCAAAGGTCCTGAAAGGCGAAGATGAAGTCATCCACTAAAGAATTCGCTATCATTATTTGGTTAACTGTTATTGTATATCTGCGTCACTTATAAAGACTGATATTTGACTTGTCGAAGCAACAATCCCGTCCTCTTTCCTCATAAAGTGCAACCCATCGCTGGGTTTATAAGTGAAACAGGCATCATGCCTAGTGCCGTTAGTACAGCAGAAGAACTGCTTACGCGCATTTGGCGTATTAAATTATAAGCCTGGTACCTTTGATTACTATTCACACCGCTGGGTCGATGCCACTGCTGGTGGACGTTTCGTCCCCCAGCGTATAACCAGCCCAGTAGTCCTCTTCGGTGTTGACATGAATATCAATTATATGGTCATTTTTATTAATTGACTGTTTGCAAAAGTATGAATTATTCGATATACTACTGATTAGCTTCTCCCAGGCATAGATAACCTTGGCCGCATTTGGCACAACTTTTTTGGAATTTTGGGTCATAAATGGTCTTCAACTTTGTACTTATTAGGTTTTCTAAGTATTTTGATCTGAGCGTCCCTGATGAGTCTGACGTAGACTAAACGCTCGTCTGGCGTATTAAGTTATAAGCCTGGTACCTTTAATAACTAATTACCATTTCAGAGTATGTTTGCTGGGCTTCGTAAACTTACATACAAGTCCAATGTACTCCAACTTAAAAAAAATAGGACAATTTAGGACAATAAATGACGATGCTTATTCCCTTTAATAAAACATATATGACCAGTGACACCTCAAATTTTATATATACTCATGAGAGGATACTTGACTGAGCCATGTGCAAATTCATAATATAAAAACTAAAAAACGCGATATAGTACTATATTTTATCGAAAAACAACGAGCAAAACCAGTCCAATGTTAACCCGATGTTCACTATGATTATTATTACGTATCACCTCTCTAGCTGTTTTGTTCGTATAAGTTCTGGTTATAAAGACCGTTTTTAGAATTTGTTATTGGTAACTAATAAATACTCCTTCAATCTTACTCTTTTCAAAACAGAGAGCACACATTCATCTTTATCATTATATATGACGCAACAACTTATCATTGTTTGTTGAAATGACATTCCGGGCCATGCACTTATTACATCATTTCATTATGTACGGATTTCTTTTACAAGATTTGTTTTTATGCAGCAGCTTTTGGTTATACGCCTCACCTTCTATGTATTATAATTTGTGCACAATGCAAGGGAAGGATATAAGGATTAACAGTATTAAGCTAAAATACGCCTAATAATAATTTGGTCCACAAACATGGTCCATATATTATTAATTCGGTATTTTTGCCTATGTTTACGGACAAACATTATTAAAATTGTGCATTATGTATATGTTGGCAGGTGGATACATCATATTTGAAAATGGTTTTAAATTTCAGCATGCTCATAACCAAAAATATTTCAAGATTTAAAATGCATACTGCTACTTCAAAGTCGGATATAAAGTGGTCTGAACAGAAAATATTCTGGTTACACCGAATAATTATATATATTAAAAAAATGTAGAAAACTGGCAAATCTTGTGTAAATCAACAAAAATTATTTCATTTGATGAAGAGACGAATGAAAGTAAAAAAAATCTAAAAGAGAAAATTAACAGTTAGAATTTTGTCGACGATAAAAGTAAATCTTTTCTTTGACATACCTTGTAGTCAATGTTAAAATGCAATATAAGAACCGACACAGCGACTACTTGATTTGAAATAATACCCCATACGGTTAAACAAGCTAAAACGTTCGTTATCCATTATCATCTTGCCCTTTGTAAATCGTGTGAAAAATCATCTAAAAAATGTAGTATGTAATTTGTCGTTTATCAATATTTAGACCCAATATGCAGATTATTAAATTCTTCAGCTTCCAAAATGATATTCCATTCATACAAAATTACAGCTTAGCAACAAAAATGTGAATATGATTATAGATCATTGAGTATAATTTCTTTTGTCGACTTTGAGGAGGTCTCGGAATGTTTTCCAATAGCCGTAATGGGTCGAAAGATATTATTGTAAACTCCAATGTCAATCCGCACCGCGTGGTGTAGTCTGATAACATGCTAATACACCATTGATCTTAAATCACTTGACTTTCCGTCTTTGGAAGATTATTAACATCAAAGTTCCCTTGCAAAACTTTATACAAACATTCATATATACAAATAAATTAAAGTATTAATTTTGTTGACTTAGGATTTAATTGGTGATAGATTTTTGGACGTTTTATATAATTTGAATTGACTTTCTAAATTTGATTATACATTTATCAATGTTTGAAGTAATAAAAGAGCGATGGTTTCTGTGTATTGAACGGTGGACTAGATTTCAAGATAGTTGAGTGTAGACATTCTTATTTGTGATAATGTCATATTAATTCAAAAACAATAACGTGAATCATTCATGTTTTTGCGACATAGTTTTGTTAAGACATTCTTTAAATTACTACATTTTTTCCAGTGGAATATCTTATTTAATAAACAATTCTTTTATACATATGTTGGGATACGTCAGGGAAAAAACTGTAAACATCCGTTTCTTTTTTAAATTCAGATATTATTCAAGAAAGAGCATACTAATTGAAATAACATTACACAAATATCGATAAAGTAGTTCTTTTTTTTTTCTTTTTTTTTTTTTTATCAAAATAGTATTATCTATTGCGCTTTTTCACTAAAAGACCTAAAGATACATGTTCTAATTATCATGCTAATTTATTACAAAATTTCGTGTTAAAAATCATTATTTTTAATACCTGTTTTCTAAATCACATTTTAGAAGTTTTTATCTTTGATGTTTGCATGTAACAATACAAATTTCATAATATTTTAATAGATCAAAAGAATTTTACAGATATATAATATGACATTAAATATCTTTGAAGTTTTATGTAGATAATAGAAATAAGATAAATCGTACTATTATGATTTATAATTTTGAAATGACTGTATGAAATGTTATATCTTATGCACCTTATACTTCGAGGATCAGTATGGTTATGCAAAAGAAATTTATCAATTTCTTTGCCGTAATGAAAATGAAAAGTTATAATATGCTATTAATGAAACAATGATTTTAATTATACAGTGCATTAACGAATAAGAAACAATTTTAGAATAACCACAATATTGGAAAATATAAATGTCTATTAACCTGGCATGATCCTCAATAAAAGGTAGCGATAACATTGCTATATCCTCGTAAACCAAATACTAGTGTGAAATATAAAACTTTGAGAAAATTAATGAATTGCGCGTTTTAATCGTCAGTGAGGTGTTAGACTCGTACAGGAAATAATCTAAATGCATTGTCAATATCGTCTTTGTAAAATGACAACCTTGTCTCGCCTCCACCAGATATCGTATTCGGGGTATATAAGAACATGAATCATATAAAAGGAGTTTGTTATAAATAATAACAGGTGTCAACATTGACTTTAAGTTTATCATATTTCATAAAACATATTTAATTTGATTTATTTTACGTGTTTATTTGCAGTATATTTAATTAACAAATTTCTAGAATAACTTTTCTTGGTGCATCTGTCTTGGTACTTTCGCGGGGGAACGGAAGCCTGTAAACTGACTGCAGATGTACAATACAGACTCCACTGTTTAGATTTAGATTATCATACGTTAGGCGTTTTGCCTTTGACGTCATCCGTAATAGTTGACTCATTTTATTTGACAGAACAGATATGATTTGGATAATATTTGTAATATCAAAAGCAGAAACGGATCTCTAAGAGACATATATAAATGTATGCCCAAGTAAATAATGAATAACTATCTTTTTAACGCAACGTATAAATCTTCTTCTTAAGTTTAGTATGTTTACTTGGAAGAATCTGTGGGCTTGATTTTTTTTTTTTTTTAGAAAAGGTATTACGTCCTTTATTTTGGGGTTCTGGTTTCTCTTTTTGTCAAAACTTGTTGCAGTTTAAACAACTTGCCACTTTTAAACACTGATCTTTTATCTCGTGAATACCATTAATTGACCGTTGTTTGGTATGTTTAAAACGCACCCATGCATACTATGCAACCCCGTTTCAACATAGAAACTTGAGTTCATAGTTTTTTCTCATACTTTACACGCAGGGACTTTCTGAAAAACTAAATTTCTTTGACTAAATTGAACTCCAGTCCTGGTTTTTATTTTTGATAAACAATCGACGAATTCTTCCAAAGTTTAACAGTTTTTAGATTAATAATCTTGATTAAATGGGGTTTATTCCTATTATACAGTAGAATCAAATGACACATCAAGAGGTATATAAAAGAAAAAAAATGACCGTACATTTTTACATTTACTGCTGTATCTGATAGCAAAATGAGAAAACAATCTAATATGTATTGGTTGCACCTAGCAGATGATAGATGAAATTATTTATATCATAGTTTTTGTATATTTATGTGATTGCTCAATTAGTATATGATTAGATATTACATATTTTCCTTTGAAGTCTAATAATAACAAATAATGAGGTAATATATATAAGAATTCTCATTACCAATTTATGGGGTACTAAAACCACAAATGTTCTGATGTTGAGCGCATGCCATGATAACAATGTTTGCATAATAAACAGTATATATATGTAATTGTCATTATATGCTATACAAATATATACCAAAGAGACATTCAAACTCTTAAGTCGAAAATAATCTGACAAGCGCCATGGGTAAAAAGAAAAAAGATCATCAGACAAACAACTATATATAAACCACAACTAAGACTGAGCAACACGAACTCCACCAAACATTGGGGGTAATCTAAGGTCTCCGGAAGTGAGAGTAGATCCTTCTCCATTTAGAGCACTAGTAATGTTGTTCATGTTAGTACAAACTCGGAATTGTATAGCATCAAATGTTAAAATATTCAACACCAATTTATAAATTGCAGTAGACGTAATTGACATAACCTTTCGATTATTTATGCTCTTCAACATCTTAATACTAGTTTTGACGAATAAAACATTTTGATTCGATTACCATTGATAGGTAGATGAAACACGCGTTTGGTTTCCAAAGTATGAGCTTGATATCATTGGTTTCTGCAACCACTGGGTCGATGCCTCTGTTTGTTGAGTTAACAAAAAACGTGTGCGCTACAATGGAATGCATTGATAGGTTTATTTTCTTTAAATCTATTGTATATAATGTTTAAATATTCAAAACGCTAATGGTTTTCTATCCCAATATTTACAATAGTCGCATTTTGCACAGGTTTTCAGAAATTTCGGTTATCAATGCTCTTCAGTATTGTTATATTTATTCTGATTTGCAAGTCGAGTGCCACAGATAAGTCTTATGTTGAAGAAATTCGCGTCTGGCGTACCAAGTTATAAACCTTATATCTTTGATGAGGTTTTTTCTCGGTAAATCACAAACAAAATGTAAATATTCAATTTGTGGATCAAATTTCCTTTAGATAATCAGATATTAAGAATACTCCATAAAGGAAGTAACTTGTTTAACAGTAAAAGTATGCCATGCAAGATATATTGTGAACATAACGCATTATAAAATTGAGAAAGGAAATGGTGAATATGTCAAAGCGACAACCACCCGACCATAGAGCAAACAACAATACTATTCATGAACATTCATATAACACGTTTTACAAAATATTGATGCGTAAAGCACGCACCACCGTTGGCCTGACGGTTTCATGGTGTCATTAATGCAAAAGTGCTTCTGGTAGCTATAAGACAATGGTCAATATTTCTATTTAAAGTGGTTTGACACTTACAATAATTCCACTATTCATCCTTTGTATCTAACACTAAATTTACAATAATAACAGACATTAAAAAAGGTTCCATTGAAAACAGATTCGAAAACGATGTACATTCCTTAAAACTTTGTTTAGATTTATTTGACACCATCAGTAATTTCGACAGACCATTCAACTCTGATGTCTGCATTGTTGACAAACACTATGCTCATAAGCAATGTAAATGCATGATTTAAAATCTCTTTTGTTTATTTTGATTTATAGAATTTACTTTGTTTTTTTAAGAAATTGGTACAAAAGAACATTTAAATTCTCAATAGAAAGAACAGAGACGTCCGTATAAGAAAGTCTTGCCATTTGGATGGGTCCATTTATCAAATGAGAAACGACTTGGCTCAATATTGACATTTCAGAGAGTTTCAGGTGCTTCATTTTTCACTTTTGAAGTTTAAAGAAGAAAACAATTCCCACTGAACAATCACTACAAATTTATTATACTGATAAATTACTTCCATTTTGAAACCCAATTTGTTAAACTATATGGCCAAATTTTCATAAGGATTACAAACTAGCAAATTTCCGCTAAATGAAACATAAACAGTACAAAACAATCATAGGAAAGAATGTATATTTGATAACAAACGTTCTGATCCTTTGAAGTTACTTTAAGCATCTCATTAACGACTTCTACCATTAGTTTGATAAATAGCGATGGCAAAGTGCATGTCGATTTTCTACCTCAAACCTGTTATTAAGGCGTTCCAACAGGTAACTTAAATAAAAGAATTAAAATATTTCACAAATTCATTGTTACTGAGAGTTTACTTTTTTGCTACACTACCACCTGCCTTAGCAATCGAACATCTTAAACATATATTTACAAATAAAAAAAAGTATATTGATAAACTAGTCAAACAAATACAATGAACTTTTACAAGCATTAAGTAACAGTTAGATATCGACTTTTTTGTACAATGTACTTTATTCTGTGAAAATTAAGGGTTTGTAATTTTTTAAGTAAATAACATACAAAAATATATATTATATGTTAAATGTAATAGTAATGATAACAGCTAAAAAAATCGGAAGCTAGAAATATATTCTATTATTTTCTATCAATATTTATATTTGCATTGCTTTGTGATAAAAATTCAAACATATGCTTTTATTTAATTTAGCTTTAATTTGTATTCTATTTATCACGACATAGAAGCCATCATTTGAGTACTAGAAAGGTAAATGAATTATAATTAACAAACTTGAAAAAAATAAATCAATTCTATTTATTATGTAATGGTATACATTGTATAACTCAACATTACATGTACAAGGTATAAATCATATCTAAACAACTGTATCTAAAATACATTTAGTTTTAGTGGATTAATGTATGCTACTTGTGAGCACAAACGAACAATTATTTATATGCAGTGTTAATTACATAATGTTTATTATATTCAAGTATGTAGGTTATTTATTATCATTTAGCAAAGTATCTTGAGACATGTATATATCAACACCATTTATAAGTCAATCTAAATATGTATTACGAATAAGATTTTAAACAATTACTAAGCATACTTGGTTTACTTTTTTGGATTCGAGCGTCACTGATGAGTCTTTTGTAGACGAAACGCGCGTCTGGCGTATATACTAAATTTAGTCCTGGTATCTATGAATAGTTTATTTAGTTAATACATAGAATAATGTTGAAAACAAATAAATAAAACAAATTAAACAAATTAAAAAGATATTTCCCCAAAGATGTGAGTGTTGTAAATGTACTTCTGAACAGATTTGTATCAACCGAACTATTTCCAAACAGTTATAAGTAGAATATTTTTTGCTATGCTTTTTTTGTGCTTTTTGCATAATAAGTTATGAAACTAACATGTTGAACCCCGCCACATTATTTATGTATGTGCCTGTCCCAAGTCAGGAGCCTGTAATTCAGTGGTTGTCGTTTGTTTATGTGTTACATATTTGTTTTTCGTTCATTTTTTGTACATAAATAAGGCCGTTAGTTTTCTCGTTTGAATTGTTTTACATTGTCTTATCGGGGCCTTTTCATTGCTGACTATGCGGTATGGGCTTTGCTCATTGTTGAAGGCCGTATGGTGACCTATAGTTGTTAATTTCTGTGTCATTTTGGTCTTTTGTGGATAGTTGTCTCATTTGCAATCATACCACATCTTCTTTTTTATATATTCATGTATACTTAACGCACCATATCTTAACATGTATAGTAGTTCTTTATATATCTTGACTTTGCTACTAATTTGTAGAAATTCAAGCATAACATTGAAACTAGTGCAGAGTTTACAGAGATATTTTCATTTTAGTAGTGGCAATGGAGATTTTAATAAAAAAGTAAAAAGACTTAACACCGTAGATTAAACATTTTCAAACAAGAATTCTACTGAGAAACTAAGAATCAGCGACAATTTCGGAGTTTTTCGGTGAAAATGTACACACTGCTTTCGTTTTCATAAATTTGGTAATATTTCTTATTATTCAAAGAGTGTTTTTGAAATGTCAAAAATCAAAATAAGAAACATTGGTTTTAACAGAATTTTACCTACTATTTCAAACATTAAAAAATAATCTGGTGTGTTTAGTTTTAATTTAAACATATTTATTTATAGTGGATTGGGAAACCAGTTTTACAACTTATATTAATCCCTTTCCACTTTGCGGGTGCGAGTGCTGCCTTGTAGCGGCATTAGCCTACTCTTTTGCGAAATCTACAAGGGTGTCTTTAACGTGCAAGAGATATGGCTCTCTCTAAACTCTCTCTGGTGTGTTTGATATTCTTGTTTTTTTGAAAGTGATTTACGGAACTCCGACTCATATAAAAATATATCAAAAGGCCGGCAATGAGAGGTGTACAGTTGATTCGCGTAGGAAAGCGAACTGATTTTGACAAACTTTGACAAAGGGTTGTTATATATGTTCATTATGAAATGTTTGTGGTATCAGCGTAAATCACAAGTTGCACTTAAACATCCATGCTTATAAAATCTTCGTCATACATCAAACGTGTTGCCACATTATTGAAAAAAGGTAGAAGCTTAATATTACCATGAAACCTTATTATTTTACCACTCAGGTTCTACTAGCATGGATGGGGATGCTATACATTTCAAGAGACGGTGTTTTCTTGTCGACGTAACTTGATTAGTGTTTTTGTTACGTTTTTTTGCTAACGGTCGGTATCAATCTCCGGCGTAGAGTTCATAACCGTTCCATACATGCTTTGCAATACTGGTAGCAATACACAGTTAGAAGTTTAGTTTCGCATTATGGCCCCTGTGAATTTTTTAAATATGAAAGTTTTTGTACAATAAAATTGATTTTTAGATAATTGAAGAATAATATAGCCTTCTTAGTGGGTTTATATGAACATTAAGATTGTTTTTAACATGTTTTATAGGCCATTTATATGATTGACAGTCCGTATTTTCCTATCCGTACCGTTCATAGGTCCATACATTATTGTAGTGTTTATCAACAAAGATTTTGCGCTCGATCTTTTCAATTCCATTTTATGGAAAAACGAGCAGATAAGCATATGATTTTTTTGGGACCACTTGATAGATATAAACCTATGGATTCAGGAAAGGTATTACTGTAATTGATTGAAATTTTCCTTTAGACCAAATTTTGGAGACTTTTGTGACATGTTCACCCCCCTTTTTTGCTATATTTTGTATCTAAGAAATGCAGATTGTTGCCATGGTTACACCCAAGAGGGATTATATTTCACCCTTATGACCATTAGAAATCAAATCTATGGAAGATTCTCTTTCTATAAGTATATACATGCATAACACACATATAAAGCCTTCTTTGTTAGACAGGAGGGGAAAGAGGGTGTTTAAAAATTATGAGTGTCAATTTTAAGTTTTTTTCCTATCTGTGTATTGCTACCTTATGGCATTTGACAAAGCAAAGAATTGCTTTTTTTTTAGACAAATCATACCACAAATCTATTGATAACTAGGTTATAGATACAATTCTGAGAGAGAAACAACCTTTAGAATGACAATATATGTTAGTTTTGTTGTTTATTGTCCTTAGCAACCAATATAGACATTTTTACACAAAGACTTGGTTCCGTCATAAATTGAAACTTTATTGGCTACCCCTTGGAAAAGAAGATTGCGCGTTATGTAGAAACCTTAGAAGGGAACGCTTTATATATTTTTTCATGCGACTAAATAAAATTTATTATTTTAGCAAGTATAAAGTCACAATTTAGCATGAATTAAGCCTAAATTTTTTCCCGCTATTATAAATGAATTCAGTATTTACTAAATTTTAACCAAGGCTTTGGTATGGTAATACACAACAAAATTGACATTCTAGAGCTTTAAAATAGCTTTAACTTGTAAAATTTGTCTACTGTTAAGGTTAATTTAAGTTTTTAAACAAGAAAAGACAGGCTTAGAAGGTATAGTTTTAGAAATTTGACTAAAAAAGGAGAAAATGCACTTTGACATGGCATGTTTCATAAAATCACTTTTTTGTTGCATTTCAGTGTCAACTGCTAACCTTCATAAAATATTTATTTCTGAACCGATTTTCAAAACTAGCAGGCCAATTTGCTCGTTTTAGCTAGTAGAAAACAGAAATCCATTTAAAGTGGAATTGGGAAAAAAAATGTTAATCCTTATGGCATTTGACAAAGCAAAGAATTGCTTTTTTTTTAGACAAATCATACCACAAATCTATTGATAACTAGGTTATAGATACAATTCTGAGAGAGAAACAACCTTTAGAATGACAATATATGTTAGTTTTGTTGTTTATTGTCCTTAGCAACCAATATAGACATTTTTACACAAAGACTTGGTTCCGTCATAAATTGAAACTTTATTGGCTACCCCTTGGAAAAGAAGATTGCGCGTTATGTAGAAACCTTAGAAGGGAACGCTTTATATATTTTTTCATGCGACTAAATAAAATTTATTATTTTAGCAAGTATAAAGTCACAATTTAGCATGAATTAAGCCTAAATTTTTTCCCGCTATTATAAATGAATTCAGTATTTACTAAATTTTAACCAAGGCTTTGGTATGGTAATACACAACAAAATTGACATTCTAGAGCTTTAAAATAGCTTTAACTTGTAAAATTTGTCTACTGTTAAGGTTAATTTAAGTTTTTAAACAAGAAAAGACAGGCTTAGAAGGTATAGTTTTAGAAATTTGACTAAAAAAGGAGAAAATGCACTTTGACATGGCATGTTTCATAAAATCACTTTTTTGTTGCATTTCAGTGTCAACTGCTAACCTTCATAAAATATTTATTTCTGAACCGATTTTCAAAACTAGCAGGCCAATTTGCTCGTTTTAGCTAGTAGAAAACAGAAATCCATTTAAAGTGGAATTGGGAAAAAAAATGTTAATCCTTAAGGTAGCAATACACAGTTAGAAGTTTAGTTTCGCATTATGGCCCCTGTGAATTTTTTAAATATGAAAGTTTTTGTACAATAAAATTGATTTTTAGATAATTGAAGAATAATATAGCCTTCTTAGTGGGTTTATATGAACATTAAGATTGTTTTTAACATGTTTTATAGGCCATTTATATGATTGACAGTCCGTATTTTCCTATCCGTACCGTTCATAGGTCCATACATTATTGTAGTGTTTATCAACAAAGATTTTGCGCTCGATCTTTTCAATTCCATTTTATGGAAAAACGAGCAGATAAGCATATGATTTTTTTGGGACCACTTGATAGATATAAACCTATGGATTCAGGAAAGGTATTACTGTAATTGATTGAAATTTTCCTTTAGACCAAATTTTGGAGACTTTTGTGACATGTTCACCCCCCTTTTTTGCTATATTTTGTATCTAAGAAATGCAGATTGTTGCCATGGTTACACCCAAGAGGGATTATATTTCACCCTTATGACCATTAGAAATCAAATCTATGGAAGATTCTCTTTCTATAAGTATATACATGCATAACACACATATAAAGCCTTATTTGTTAGACAGGAGGGGAAAGAGGGTGTTTAAAAATTATGAGTGTCAATTTTAAGTTTTTTTCCTATCTGTGTATTGCTACCACTGCACATATTGAGTGTAGTGTTACAAAGTATTGAATGGAACGGATATGTGATCTATGCGCCGGAGATTGGGTCGGTATATTCCAAATGGATTCTCGAGTTTTGAACATCAATAAATTAGTGTTGCCTCTTTTTTTACATGAATTTCCATTAACGGTTAAAATAAGCGTATCGTTTCTGTATAATATCAATTTTAAACTGCTGAAATGAACATAAATCAAGCCGTTGGTTGATTTTCTAGTCTGAATTGTTCACAAGTTGTCATATTGGAGCCTTTTATTGCTGATCTTACGGCAGTTATATAGTTCCTTGTGTAATTGGGCAGCAAAACTTAGAGGTGTTTATCATAAAAGAGGGACGAAAGATGCCAAAGGGACATTCAAACTCATAAATCTAAAACAAACTGACACCGCCATGGCCAAAAATAAAAAAGACAAACAAACAACAGCACACACGACACAACATAGAAAACTAAAGAATAAACAACACGAACCCCACCAAAAAACTAGGGGTGATCTCAGGTGCTCCGGAAGGGTAAGCAGATCCTGCTCCACATGTGGTACCCGCTGTGTTGCTTATGTGATAACAAATCCGGTAAATAGTCTAATTCGGTAGGTCACATTCATGAAAAGGAAGGGTATTGTAGTTACGACGTAAGGAACATATCCGATATCATTTGTGAAACGGTTATTCCATAACGGTCAACCAACTCGTGATGGCGTCCGTAAAATTTACGAAGGGATGATTTCAACTTCACCATTTGGAACTCTTGGTTTAATAGCTTCCTTGTGAGCAGCAACCCTCTATCAAGAAAATCATGATAGGAAATGCAAGCACGGGAATATCGTATCAATTGAGAGATATATACCCCGTATGCAGGTGCTGCTGGAATGTTGCTACTTAGAAATGGAAAGTTCATAATTGGAAAGCTGAAATCATCTCTTTTGTCGTAAAGTTTTGTTTTTAACCGACCCTCATTTTCAATTTCTAGATGTAAGTCAAGATATGAGGCCGACTTAACTGTATCTGTAGTATCCTTTATTTCTAGCTCGATTGGATAGATGCGTTCCACATAGTCACCAAATTCAGAGAATTTTTTGTTGGAATCAGAGTGATCCTTTACAAAGTAGGATTTATCCCTCCCTAAGACAAGATACTTGTATCTACGTTGGCCATTCTTTTTTACGAAGCAAAGCAATACTAACTTTTTTAATTTGTCTTTTAGTTTGGAATGTGGAATACTAGTGTAAAGAGTAGAAAAGCCAAATGTTTTAATTCTGTTACAAGATGAAAGAGAGTTAGATTGCATGTACTCTAAAAGATCTTTGGAATTTTTTAGTATCCACATCTGATTCACGCCCCCTCTAGAATAGGCAGTTTCACAATAACTTTGAAGCCCGTCTTTGATTGCTAATAAAATAGATGTTAATAATTTAGAAAGATGTTTCGTGGAGCAATTGGAAGACCCAGCAATATACCGTTGTTTGTAAGGACACTTATGTAGTTTAGGTATCCAATACAGTGATGGCAGATCCAGTTCTTCATCTTTGATTGAAATTCCAAAGGAACACAGAACAGATCTATGATTATCCAGGATTTCCTCTTTAGTAAGTGTTGTGAGGGTATATGTTGAATTTCCAAGTGAATTGTCAATACCTAATTCGTTTATAAAGCAGTTAATGTAATGAGATTTACACACAACAACGATGTTGTTTGGGGCTTTATCTGCTTTATCATAAGCTTTCGAATCAGTCAGTTTGTTCAACCCATCAAATTTAAGAGCGAATCTGTTTTAGCAAAATATATAGTATTGCCAATTGTAACTTGCATGATAAGAGCGTATATCGTTACGTGTAACTTTCGATTTACCCAACGATAAACGACGTCAAAATATTTTGGTTAATTCAGAATCTTACTCCTATAATATATCAAGTCTATCAAAACATATTTTTTCATTACCCCTGTATCGTCAATGCAGTGTAATATAATAATATTGCGTTGTGGCATACTGGTTTTATCCTTGGATTGTTACATATTTTGAAAATGACAAAAAACAAGGACCAATGAGTAAAACAAAAACAACAAAACAAACTCATCATAGATACCAGGACTAAATTTAGTATATACGCCAGACTCGCGTTTCGTCTACAAAAGACTCATCAGAGACGCTCGAATTCAAAAAAGTTAAAAAGGCCAAATAAAGTACGAAGTTGAAGAGCATTGAGGACCAAAATTCCTAAAAGTTTTGCCAAATACAGCTAAGGTAATCAAAATACACTTATGTTTATCAGATTTCAGTGTTACGTTATCCTTCTATATCAATGATTAACATAGAAAACTTTGAACTTAGAAATTTATTTATTTTTGTTGCGTTAATACAAAATTTCTGTCAACTTTATCATAATGGTCTGGTTGAAAATTCCTTTATTTATATGAACATCAAAGGGAAACTTTTTTGATCATCCGATCGCTTTACTGACTAAAGCGATATGGGAAAATTTAACAAAGTTTCAATTAATGAAACAAATAAGACTAGGTTCGTGTTAATTTACGTATATTTGATCTTTAGGACAGAAAAAAATCAAAACTCTTTGAAGTTAGAATTGTTAGCAGCCGAATCACATTAATGTAAGGGACATTTTAGCTTAGAGACATTTTATCTTTATAACTACGGCTGGAAATTAATAGATGTGTTTGCGAATTAATTTGTTAAATTCCTCCAAGTAGCATCATATAATGATAATAAACAGAGACATATATTGTAAAAGATGGGACTTTCTCCCTTTCATGATATTAACGATTCTTTTAGACAATAATAAGAATGAAACAATGGTCCTGTGGTCTTTTTTTCAGGGTTTTCTGATGGTGTAATACCATCAAATCATGGTGTGTCACATCCGGTTGTATACGAAAATAGGTAAAAAAATATTCCTATGAATTAGACCGTTGTAGGTAATTAATCCTACGTTTTATTGGATTAAAACATTTTCTGTTTCATAAACATATGTCTTGGTTATTTCAGAAAACCATTATTTTTTTATCTGGGGTTTCTATAGAATATTTTGGAAACTTGAGCTTATATAGTTACTTCAACATGTACACATGTTAATTAAGGGGGGAATTTGATTAGTTAACTTCCAGTGATGGTTATTTTGACATATATATGCAATGAAATGTTATGTGAAATTTTTTCTATAGTACTGGACATTAGTATTTCTTTTTTTGAAACAAAGATAAATTCTGCACCATTTTTTGAAAAGTGCAAATTTAACAAAGACTAATAGGGGAAAGTAATTTGGGGTATTACGTCTTAACCAGAAATGCTTACACCTTAAAATTTGAAAGCAAAAAAAAACCCTATTCTAAAAGCCATATGTGATGAGTTATTGCTCTGATATCAGAAAAAAAAACTAATTGTGTAACAAAATCTGTAACATAGGAATAAATTGTATTTAACATAAAAATGCCAAATGTATTAACAGATATTGAAAATAAGGAGAAAAACTAACATGGTAAAATTTCATAACTATATCGCTTTATACAAGATCAATCTCTGCATATATCATTATAATTTACTTAATTTAAAAAACTACGATCATATATATCTATGACAGTGAAACTTGGTTTAGTCACATTACGAAACCCCTGGATAGATGAAATGTTCATTGACGATTTAAAACCTACTTTATAATAAAAAAGAAATTATAAACTATAAATATATATTTTTACCTAAAAGTAGTAAGGTAATTTAATACACGTTGAGTCTTTTGTAACACACTGATTAGATAAATCCTACAAACATTTTTAAAAGAAATTTCATTTCGTTCATATTTCCCCCTTGATTTTTTTCATTCACAATTTTAAGTAAGATTTTTACCAACTCTACGATTTTAATCATTAAGAAAATTGTGTAAATAATTGTTAAGAAATAGTGATTTCAAAAGTCGACGACCAACTGATCTGATGACAACAAAGAGACTTAATTTTCCCCCCAAAAAAGATAAAAATAAATTATTATTTTGAATATATTAGAGTCTGTATATGATTCAATGACATAAAAAAGAACAGTAAATCTGAAGTTATGGCGATTTAAGTAATTAATAAGAATTATCATGTATAAAACTTAGAACCACTATTAACTTAGCTAAGGAATGTTTCATTATTGTCTAAATATAGGTAATTTTAAAATTCGGCTTAACAGCAGTTAAGTAAAGTCGATTAGAGTTGGAAAATATCTCGACCTAATCTAAATTATTGATATATATGAAAAAGTGTAATTTGATATATTTTGCCTTAAAGCAAAAATGTGCAAACATTAGTAGTACGGCTATTCCGTTTATGCTTGGAGCAGGCTCTGACCGTTAAATGAATAAATCTGTCTTTTTTTGTTGAAAATGTAGTGGAATGTTCAATCACTTATCATTTTCAAATTGCACCATTCAACAACTTTTTCCACTATTGTATATGATTGTATTTATTTTCTTGTTTCTATGAATTTTCAATAGCTGAGTGCTGCGTTTATGCTTTCATCCAATTCTTATTCCGCCCATATCATTAATTCCGCAGATAACCTATTATCAAATTGTGTTCGATGTTGGGTTTGTAGTCCACGAGTTCTTAAAATATCTCAAACATTACATTGTCTTCTTTCGTCTTATTCAATTCCTTAGTAAACTAGTCTATTTTTATACTTGTACTGTATGCTTAGATGAAAAAAAGAGAAAATTCAAAACAAAAAATTCCTTATCCACTGGAAAAATATCAAACTTATATGAAGTATTTAATAGCGCAAATTAAATTTAAGCAATCTTGGTATTTGTTTCAGGTGCGGATACCTCTGCGTAAAATACCAACCTTTGGTGATTTTGAGTTATTGTTACCTGGTGCAATAAGTTGAATTTGTACATAAATCTGTTTCCCAAACAAAAGCCTATTTTGGGGAAATCACAATTCTTACAAGTATTCATAATAACAAAACACAATTTGCGATTGTACAACACAATACTGTTTTGTTAGAAGATTTATAAAATAACTTGCTTTTGTTAAGTTTTGGACTGATAAAATATAGAATAAATCCCACATAATTATATCTCATAAAGACGTAGATTTAAAAGTCTGTAACGCGTACGTACTTTCAATAAAAAACAGGCCGACACAAAAAGCCAGTACTGTGAAAATAATGGTTACAACAAAAATCAATCAATGCTTTAAATTTCCTTTCGGATATTTTTGGGAAATTATTCAAAACATTTGTAGATAATGTTTTTCTTCAGAAAAGATCAAAATAATATACAAACCACCGTACACAGTTTAGAAAATGTTCACGCTGGTAATTTGAATACAAGAACAAATTTTGTCAATTTAGCTGTAGATTTCAAAAATCTGTAACATTTGTTAACTAACTTTTATTTCAGTTTTTATACATTTTGATGAGATTGGTGGACATATACAAAACATCTAAAATGGCCCGGTAAAGGCAATATGTAAGAATAAGATGCAGTGAAACCTTCACTTTTTCAATCATGCTAACGGTTTCTTTAATTCAATTTGCGATATGTTCATGCGGTGAACGCCAGACACGCGTTTCGTCCAAAAAAAGACTCATCAGTGACGCTCGAATCCAAAAAAGTTAAAAAGGCCAAATAAAGTACGAAGAGCATTGAGGACCAAAATTTAAGGAATTCTTTATTTGTTTTGCTGTAAATAGATAGAAATAGAATAAAATTCGTAACTATTTTATCAACAGAATGGATGAGAACATTTTAAATGGATGGGATAGTATCATGCCCTTTAAATCTCTTATACCTACTTTTGGTTTTTGAACTAAAAAACCACCGCTCATCTTGATTGAAAATTCGAATTCAATATCAATCTGATTAAAATACAGATCCTGTATCCACACTTCGCTAACTACTAGTATCTACTTTTAGTTTTAACGATCGAGGGGGACCCTCAAATTTTGTTGAAATAATACATATTTTCAAAAATTTGGAGGCAGACATTTCATTTGTTTATATAACAATTACTAAAGTACTAGAACAGTTCGTAAAATTGAGTGTTGTTTGATCTTTGTAAGCGAAGCATGGGCAAACAATCTGTTTTTTAATCAAGTTTGATTCCCTACCGGGTCTTTGCCCAGTATGTCATCGTTCTACCAACTGCGATAAAATTATTTAACCAGCACAGTTTACGTTTTGCGTTACATATCAAATGAGCCAATGACAGCGTCACTTTTTTTTTATGACGTCATCTTTAGATCACAAATGACATTTGTAAAGTACAACTTCAATTACATGACCTTGTTATCTCATACGTTTGATATTTTTTTCCAGTCAAAAATAACCCTAATCATATCGATATACATCCCTTGCCTTACCCATGCATATCTTTTATTCCTTGTCCAAATATTGATATTACTTTGGTCATCATCACTTCAGTTTTAAAGAAGACTTCTTCTTTTGTTGTGGAATCTTTACTCCACTAGAATTTTACACATGCCCTTGTGATGTTTCTTAAAATGTATATTTCCTTATTATCATTTTTAATTTTACCATTTTGAGGAAAGTCTTGTGTTTTGAATTGATTGTTTTTATCTTATTATGAATACAATAAGAAAATTTAGTTAAAGAAATATACAGAAGATACCAAAAAGGGGCAAGCAAAAGTTAAGGTGTGAACAGGTTTCAAGGAGAACTTCGTGTGAGAGTGGATAAAAGAACAAACTTAAAGATGCAAAATAGTAAAAATGTTTTTACAACATTATTCCAAACTTAGATGATTTGGGTGAAATAAAAAAGGATTTGAAACTGTCTTCTTTGTTACATTGGTACATCCCGTTATTGTGATATGGTCACGCTTTTTTTTTTATTATTGGCCTTCATTGTATTGTTGAGGCCTTGACTAAGTCGGGTGTGTCTATTTTTTGTGTTGGTTTATGTAATGTATCCGGGTTTTGTTTTCTGTAATTAGTTTATACTTCATTCAGTTTTATCATGTATATCTTTTATATTCATTTGATAAAATTTACTGTTTGCAATAGCATAAATTGTTCTAAATAATAAGGATGTTATTATCCCAAGCAGAAAACCCTAGCCGTATTTGGCACAACCTTTTTTAACTTTTGATCCTCAGTGCTGTACTCAACTTTGTACTTGTTTTGACTTTCGAACTTTTATATCTGGGCGTCACTGGTAAGTTTTGTGTGGACGAGGCGCGCTTCTGGCGAATTGAATTTTAAACCTGGTGCCTTTTGTTAGCTATTATTCATGTGTTTCTTTGTCTAATATGTTCTACTATTTATTTGTACTGTAGTCCTGTAATGTTATTTTGTCATTTTAATGTTATATTTAACATTGCCATTAAAGCGGGAGGTTTGGCATGCCACAAAACCAGGTTCAACCCACCATTTTTTTTCTTTAAAAATGTCCTGTACCAAGTCAGGAATATGGCCATTGTTATATAATAGTTAGTTTCTGTATGTGTTACATTTTAACGTTGTGTTTCCGTTGTGTCGTTTGTTTTCCCTTATATTTGAGTGTGAATTCACATTACTATAAGACGTGTCACGGTACTTTTCTATCCCAAATTCATGTATTTGGTTTTGATGTTATATTTGTTATTCTCATCAGATTTTGTCTAATGCTTAGTCTGTTTATGTGCGTGTTACATTTTAGTGGTGTGTCATTGTTCTCCTCTTATATTTAATGCGTTTCCCTCAGTTTTAGTTTGCTACCCCGATTTTGTTTTTTGTCCATCGAGTTGCGAGTTTTGAACAGCGGTATACTACTGTTGCCTTTATTTACCTCTCGGCTTTGGATATAAACTGTCAATACGCCAATTTGTGTTTATTTGTTGACATTGTTTTTGTTTTGGTTTGATAGTGATTAAGATTATAACACATGTTATGAACCTTACACTAATGTTTTACATTGTTACTTAGTATGTGTGCTTATTTTATTCACGTATTTTCATGAACATATTTGAATTTTATGCAACTGTCAAGCAAGCTTGATCCATCATTTACTACACAAGGAAATGCATGTTCTACTTCAGGAATATGACAGTTGTTTTCCATTCGTTTGATGTGTTTGGAGTTTTGATTTTGTCATTTGATAGAGGGACTTTTTGTTTTGAATTTTTCTTGGAGTTCGGTATTTTTATTATTTTCCTTTATTCTAAGAGATAACGAGTGAGTTAGTTATGCTGCTGTTTGTTGTATTTCACACAACCATGCATGACACGTGTTGTGCACAATATGTAACGAGCTATCCTTTTATTTTCTACGTAAAAAGTAAGAGATAAAAAATAAATCGTAATGGGAATATAGAATAATTAATTTCAAAGGGTAGGTTTCCTGTCAATTTGTTTTATCAAAGGCAAAGGTATATTTTGTCTAAATTGTAGTAGCTATCAATTTTAAGGATGTTATTATACTGGATCACCCCATGATTCATTGATCAGATTTCGATAATTGAAGATTCCGTCACTGTTTGTACGTTTTAATGAGGATGAATGTGTTAGAAGTGACAATTAATTAACCTGTGTTACAGGTATCCGGTTATTCGTGTTTTTGTATCAAGCTTTTGATGTAGCACCAGGTTTGCATGATAAGTGTTCCAGATAATTAAACCTTACTCATAAATTGATTTTGCTTATGGTTACGATGATCTAATGATGAATTAACATTTCATAATGAATAAAGAATTTCATTTTCTGCTTTTCGATCATTTAATTTGGGATTTAGGTTGCAGAAGCTGAAAAATGTTATTCCGTCTGCATTTAAAATTCTTTCGCGGATCGACACGTTAATGCAATATTTTAATGGATCTATGTTTCCAAAAATGCAGTACATAAGACTCATTTTCATTGCAAAACTTTATTAAATTATTTTTGATGTTCTAATACGATTTGTTTGTTATTGACCTCTTTGGTTATTAATTCCCCACATATTTGATTTCAAACAATTCGCATTACAACCAACAGGTATATTTGCAAACGTAGGCAACACCGGTCCAAATGATGATAATGTGCGATATTCAACGTTGGCAAAACTGATAACGTATAGTCAGTTATATAAGCATCGAAATGGCAAAATTGAAACCAATTCATATGAGAAAAACTGCAGCTTAGTTTATGATAATTTGTGATCGAAAGTTTTTTTTAAAAATACGACAGCTATTGAATTACTGGCTCTTGAATGAATACATTATAAAGAGAGTAAAAAGGTAAACTATGTTAGCGTATGCTCAACCCTCACTCTAAACTGCTACGGTCTTGTAAAAGGGGGTCAAAATATACCAGAGGGTCAGTCACACAATAAAAAACTGTGAAAATAAGTTTGAAACGAAAGGACTCATCAAGGCACTTATCACAAAACAAACAACTAACTCTAGGACAAAATCTCCGAAGTATCAATATATGAGTACTCGTTTGTACTATAATATACTTCAAATACAACTTCTACTTATAAATAAATCATAGTTTCACAGATAGATGTATGTTGGTGTTATTTGTTTAAGTAATAAACATCAACGAACACATGTTGGTAGCTGCAAGTATTGGGTAAAAAGATAATGCAATCATGTTAACAAAGTGTGAAGTTTGTTAAAATACAGGTTTATATTTTTGACATAAACTATTATTAAAAGTCATATGATACTTCAAATTAAAAAAAAAAAATTTAATAAAAAAAATTATAAAATTGAATGTTATGGAACATTTTAATAAATAAATGAGAATGCATGAAAAATATCAAAAACAGAAAATCAACATAGGTTTACCAGTTCACCAATTTTCACGTGCTCCTTGATTCTGTTGATTGGTTATAGATTTGAAATATATGCAAAAATAAAATATGTAAAGAAGGAGTTTAGTATCTATATACATATATAAGAATGAGTTTAGTATCTATATATATATATATATATAAAATAATGAGTTTAGTACCTATATATATAAAAGAATGAGTTAGTTGAATAATTTCCAGAATAAACTCATTTCTAAGGAATCAATGGAATAGTATCTTGAGAAATAGACAATCTAGGAAAACTAAATCAATAAGGGAAGTAAAGTAAAAATATTATGATCATACTTTAATTGTTCTACTGGTATGTATTCATATATTTAACGACCATTCTGTTAAAGAACAAATTCCTGGATATTTTGACAATACTGAGCTACCTCTTATTTGTTATATTTACAAGAAATCTACCCGGAAATTTGTGTTTAATTATAGTCAATTGTGTAAAGATGTTAATATCAGTGAAAATACACCTACTTCATGTAATTGCAGTAATTCCGAATATATTTATGGACCCATTTCCCATGTTATAACAGGAGATCTTAACATCGTTCAAGACCGAGAGTTAAAATCATTCCTCAGTAAAGGACCTAAATATCGTCCCCCGTCAATTATTAATTGGAATGAGTGTCGTAATATCATCCACGACTCACTCCATACTTACTGTATGAAATGGATAAAACGGGAAAACGAAATCTGTCACAAACATAAACTTTTAGCCACCGCTTTACAAGCAGAGCCAAATACAATGAAAGTCCCAACTATGTATTGGCTTCCGAAGCTACACAAAACCCCTTACAAATATAGATTTATTTCGTCTTCAAGCCATTGTTCAACTACTAAATTGTCTATTCTTCTTACCAGCACACTTGGTACAATTAAAAAACCTGATAATAAATTGTTCAAATAAGGCCTTCGAAAATAGTGGAATAAATTACTTTTGGAGTGTCAAGAACTCGTTGGAAGTACTTGATAAATTGCATGCTTATATTGGTGATTTTGAATCTGTTCAAAGTTTTGACTTTTCTACCCTGTATACCACATTGCCTCACATTCTCATTAAGAAAAAATTCACACACCTAATTAAATGGGCATTCAAAAAATCAGAATGTGAATATATATGTTCAAACTCTTTTAGGTCATTTTTTAGTAGCAATAAACAAAAAAAACTATGTTAATTGGACATGCTTTGATACTATATATGCCCTCGAATTTTTACTAGATAACATTTTTGTTCGCTTTGGGGATTCCGTATATCGTCAGATTATCGGAATTCCAATGGGGACTAACTGTGCACCACTTATTGCGGACCTGTTTTTGTATTGTTATGAGTTACAATTTATGACAAAAATAAGCAAAGACCCATCGAAACAACATCTAATAAACAAATTTAATAATACTTTCAGATATTTGGATGATATTTTGGCTCTCAATAATGATGACTTCAGTATGTATATTAATGAAATTTATCCTGTTGAACTTAGTTTCAATAAAGCTAATACTAACAATGACTACTGCCTTTTTCTCGATCTTGATATCTATATCACTAATGGAAAGCTGAATACTAAAATTTATGATAAAAGGGATGATTTTTCATTTCCTATCGTTAATTATCCGTTTTTAGATGGTGACGTTCCCTTGTCACCATCTTACGGTGTTTATATATCTCAACTTGTACGATTCGCTCGTGTATGTAACAATCTTTTAGATTTTAACGAAAGAAATTTATGTATTACTGAAAAATTATTACACCAGGGTTTTCGATATCACAAACTAGTCACAACATTTACTAAATTTTATCATCGGTATAAAGACATCATTCGTAAATATAGCTCAACATGCAGACTTCTAATACGTTCAGGTATTTCACATCCAATTTTTTATGGAAATATTCTTTATAAAGCACAAAGGTGTCAGTATTCACCTCAGAAACTTACAAAACCTTTGAATAGACTTATTAAGAAGGGATATAATTACGATACTGTTGTCAAGTCATTAAAGATTACATATTTTGGTGTTAATATTGAGTCACTGATAAGGTCTTTGCATCGGAACTAAACACATTTAATCTAAAAACAGTTGTTGGCATGACACGGGTTATGTTCTTCTCATATATGTTATGATAGTATGATACTAAACCCCTAACGGGAAGGATTGTGCCTGATGTTCATATGATGAAATCATAATCTTTCAGTCAGTTTAATTGAAGCCTATTGGTGAACCTCTGCTGTTTTTTTTTTATTTGATCGGGTTGTTGTCTCTTTGACACATTCCCCATTTCCATTCTCAATTTTATAGAATATTTTGCTTATTTCTGTATTTCCAAATGTTTTATAACTTAATGGTTTGAACTGTTTTGAGATTCTACATTATAAATATCGCACTTAAAACACCATACTCATTATTCAAATGTAAAAGTAAACCTGAAGTTGATACATAATTTCAATGGCACAATAAGTACAATTA
Organism: Mytilus edulis; assembly: GCF_963676685.1. NCBI lineage: Eukaryota > Metazoa > Mollusca > Bivalvia > Mytilida > Mytilidae > Mytilus > Mytilus edulis. Next base: position 71,901,968 of record NC_092345.1, on the reverse strand, counting down.
CTATTACATCATATAAAAAAAGTAAAACATTGAAACATAATACAAGTTGATTAAATAAATTTGTAACAGTAATATGAACAAATCGTCTGAAAAATCAAACTAAACGACACGCCTTTATAGTACTAAGCTCTAAACTCCCTTCCTATTCAAATATCAATTTCAATAACATAAGAATATATTCATGTTCTACAAAAGGTCTGAAACGTTAGTAGTAATATCTACTGTATGTGACTGACATAAGTAACTATAAACCTTCATTCAAACCCTAAATGTACTTGATGGCTTTAAATTTGCGTTAGATGAAACCGTCTCACAGTTTTAATACGATCATCACAATACATCTTTGCCACCCACAAGTACTTGGGGACAGGAAAATCTTTGTTTGACCTCAACTTATTTTCAAAATATTTGGTTTTTTTTTCTTTTTTTTTCTCTCTTATTTTCGTTTTTTGTGTGTAAGATTAACATTTACTTACTATGTATTATCAATTTCTAGTTTATAGATCAGTGGACTATATATATATATAACATCTCCATGCCTTATATATCATGTACTGTAGTGCGACGCTAGATTAAAACTGACGAGAAAAGGTAACACACGGCCACCGAAAGCTTTATTATGAAGCCCAGGTGGTCGTGTGGTCTAGCGGGACGGCTACAGTGCAGGCGATTTGGTGTCACGATATCTCAGTAGCATGGGTTCGAATCCCGACGAGGGAAGAACAAAAAATTTGCGAAAGCAAATTTACAGATCTAACATTGTTGGGTTGATGTTTAGACGAGTTATATATATATATAAACGAGTCTAAATTGAAAACTACGTTCAAACCTATGATTGCGTTGGATAAAAACCGCAATTTTTATACGTGTGCATGTAAAACAAATTTCGTTGTAGAAGGGTCTAAAAACAACACAAACAACATTTTCCAAAAGACCAAAAAAGTGAAAAAGTATATTTAAACAAAACGCATTTGACTAACAGGTCGAACAATCTAGATAAATGCATCCGACTATATAAACAAATACAAAATCCTAGTTGTGTATTTCTTTTATGGAAAGATACACGTAGTAAACTATCACTGTCGGTTATTGCTTTGTCGAGTTGTTGTCTTTGCCCTTATTTTTCATGTCTCTTTTTATTTATTTAATTTTTCTATTTTCAAATATCCACAAGTTCTTTTTCAAGCTATACTAGTTTGGGTGGTCAAAAAGAAAAAAGAAAAATGTTTTCAACAACCAGGATTTCTTTAAGATGTTCCACTTATATTTTCTGGTGAAAAGTCACATGGGTTTTCTTTGAAATAAGATAATCAGATAACATCTTTTTGAATAGGAGAAGATTAAAATTTGTATCTAATTACTTCAAAAGAATTGATTTTGTTTTGATATTTGAACCTTTTATCTGTGATGAGTTTTTTTTGTTTGTTTTTTTTTTGTTCTTGAAACATGAAAGAATTCTTGTAAAAAAAATTTCATCAGTTATTCCTCAGTATCATTATCGGTCAGTCTTCTGAATGGAAACATGAATTACAACAAAAATATTAAGATACAAACAACAATTGTTAGCTTAATTTGTAAAGACGATGACATGACAATTTCTTTTTGTTAAATTACAATACGGTTATTCTTATACAAACTATAAGCCTGTTATCTTTCATAAACGTATTTCATCTATCACAAATCATAATTGTTTTTTCATCATCAGTTCTGATTATATGCAAATTTTATATTTCAAACTATTTGACATCAATTGATAATTTATTTTATTTAAGTTCCAAGAAAAGTGTATATTGACTTCACATATCTTGATTCTATGAAAAAACCAATCCCATATATTTCCCCATTCGAGGCAGGTACTTTTATGTAAAGTAAAAATATAAAATACAGCACATGAACATGTAAAGAAAATAGTTCTATAACAGCTTCCTAGACGGAGTAGTAAATATTTGACAAAAGTATTGAAAACAGCAAAACAGGAATATAGCAAAGAGCCAACAACACGACCAAAAGAGTACAAACCAACCCAATACTATCAATGGGACCTCAACCGATCGGTTTTGATGGTAGTTTGCAAAATCATATGGTAAGAAACTCAAAAAAGCTAATTATAATCATTTCGAATGATGGACGTTTTTTTGTCTGTAATTATCTATTGACTGATTGCAAAGTCAAATCTAAAGAAGCATTTTTTTGTCAGTTTATCTTCATCCTTTGCTGTTGATTTTCTCTGCAAAAACATATTTTTCTTAAATAATTTGGCAAAAAATCGATAGGTATGCTTTGAAAGCATACTTAGATTAATTTATCTTCACCTATATTAACGAATACAAAAGCATACCTACAATTGTATATATCTTTTACGAAAGGATAAGTGATGTAAACTGTCATACCATGTATCAATCGTATTACGAATATTTTAGAGAGATAATTAGTCAAGATTGTTTGTGATGTTTTATTGGCAAACTGTCTTTTAATTCGTAGGTATGTGTAAGTAATATTCGGTGTTGATATAAAACAACACATCATTTGAATTATACTCTTTAACTCGTAGGGAAAATAAATTGGAAATGATTTATTTATATTTATTTCAAGAACAAAGTCATTGGTATAGACAAGAAAAAAAATTTAAAATATATGTTAACCTTTGTCCATCAATCAGAACTGTACTTTGTCTATAGATGATTACGTGAATACCAGATTGTCATTTTGATACTTTCAAGTGTATAATGAATAAGCATAAATAAAAAAGGAACTTTTTTTATATTATTTTATATCAGAGCGTTAAGAAAGAATGAGAAAGTCGACTGACGGACTGCGAAACAATATGGAACATTATAAAGATTTGAATTTCTTATAACCGTTATCCAAGTGCCAAATCATGTGCGTTCGTGGTATTAGTGGTCAACAACTGGACCAATGATTAACATAATTGACAAATTGTCAACCTTCAGTTATTACATAAAATAGTTGCTATTCAAAACTTTGAGTGTTTATTATGAAACACGTTACGTTAATAGATGAATATTCTATAACAGTAATTGGTGCTATTGCAATTTACCATTTACAAACCATTATAACACCTGGAATGATAAATGCAAGGTGAAAAAGTCTAATATAATGCTAAAATACCAGGTACTAGCAAGTACCAAGGTGTCTTTAATAACGTATAAACCATTCACTTTAACCTGTGTAAAGATTACATTTATTTTTCTTAATTAACCGAACACAAAAAAACGACTGGTTTGTTAGGGTCACACGGTGCTCTGTGGTAATTGCTGTATTCTAGATTGTTCATGTTTTCAGTTCATTTTCGAGCTTGACGAAACAGAGATTTCAAATAAAAGAAGAGAAATTATTGATATTAATTTATATACAAAATAATTGTATCAAAAGACCTTAATTACTGTTTTTCACGCAAAATATTTTCGATTTCATTGAACTGGTCGTGATAAAATTTACATAGATATGATAAATTTACAATACAATCGCAAACATCTAGATAGATAGGACAAAACGAAATTAACATATAACAGTTTTCATTCATAAATCGAATACATAACTTGCATATTTAAAATAGATTTAGATTTGACTACCGATACAATGAATACTTTTGTCAGATATAAAAGATTGTGTAGAATTTTGAAGAGATAGCGGTCTTATCTAAAGATATAATCCTTATAACTAACATCTCAGGCCTATATCTCTAACCTTCAGTGATCTGGAAGATAGTCAAGTTATGGCCCACCTGTAAAAACTGTTTGCAATTAGTAAATACGAATAGGATAAATCATATAGAAAAATTTATAGAATAGAAGACCGCATGATCATTGATTTTTTTCTTCTGATTTTTAAACTTTAAACCCCAATATACATTGTATTAAAGCAAATAGTCATAAATTGAATTAAGTAGTTATCATTTCAAAAAACTTAATTTTCTTGGCAAAAGATAGTCGTGCATTTTGATCAATGATCATGTTTCTTTTAATTTTTGAACTTGTTTAGACTAATTACAATTCTGAAGCTGGAATGGTGGAATCGTATAAACTAGCTATAAAACTAGGTTTAACGATTAAACGCATCATTTTCTACATAAGAAAAGGCCTATACCAAGTCAGGAATATGACAGTTGTTATCCATTCGTGTGATGTGTATGAGCTTTTAATTTTGCCATTTGATTATGGACATTGCGTTTTGAATTTTTCTCGGATTTCGGTATTTTTTTTTATCATTACCTTTCGATAAGAGACTTTCCGTTAATGAATTTCCTAGGAGTTTGATTTTTCGTTATCTTATCTTTTATATTCAAACATTAAAAAAGACATGATGAAGTTAGAGAGATGTTTCATTTCATTTGTAGTTAAATATTGAGAAGCTATATGTGAATGATTCTGTTGTTTTTTTTTATCAAATCTGTATAAAGACTCACTACACATGCTACACTGAGTTAGATTATTGTATTATTACAGTGTGTATGCGTCATTTGCTTTGCCTTTGTCAGTAGTGACTTTGTCAGTAGTGACTTTGTCACAAATGTGTTAGATTGGTAAATTATTTATTCAGGGATCCCGTTATCATAAATTACTAAAATCTTTAATATTTTTCCCTTTAATTTCAATTGTTTCAAAAACTTTGGATTTGAATTATGGCTGTACCTGTAAAAACTTATATTTTATTTTGTGAGGCTTTTCTGTTTCGGTATAATTCATGGCCATAGATTGACCATTTTGTAAGATAAATGCACTTACTGAGTTGACATTTAGGGGAAAAAACTGATAGAATAATAATCTATGTATTTTTCATATATCATAAATCTGTCAAATAACATGTATCAGAAGTACATAATGATTTTGTTTTGATATAAACATATTTGTATTTGCCTTACATATTTGCTTTAGGTATCTTAATAATTTAAAACGGGTTCCGCACAAACTGCAGAAAAGCCTGATTTTAAGACGTTGTCAAAACATAAAGATATGAACAACGTTCTTGTCCATATTGCGTCATTTTCAAAGTAAAGCAATAAAACCTGACTTAATCCAATACGTAGAACTTCTCAATACATGTATTTATAAATAGTTTTGTATTAATCGTTTTAAACTTATACACAATTGACGTTTCTAAATCGAATCCTGTTTTTCTTATTGTTTACGCCCCTTTAACACGGACATACAAAAACTTAAAAGAATGGATGTGGATGTGAAAATTTATTTTTATGAATGAATTTCTTGTCATCTGAAATAACACGCGAGCAATTTTACGAGGAGAAAAATAGGTCTATTAATTATAATTCTTTTTGAGAAACTAAATGAATTGTAAGAATCAAACCCCCATGAATGATTTAAAGCATTAAGATGGTTTGTAAAAATGTGCGGTATTTTAAAGACTAATTTAAAGTAAGAGGGCTCATTAATAACACTGAATAGAGTCCAGTATCATATTGCTTTGAAGCTTATGGTTTCAATAAGGATTGGCCATTAATTGAGGAATGTAAATTCATATTAAATTCAAATTAGTCAAATATTTGTATTCATTATGAGTACAAAATGTATTTTTACTTTTTTTTTCTAATCTGTAAAACTACACTGACCCATACATATTAAAAAAGTGTTATTCGAAATTTTGATAGATAGTTCAACTATATGTGAGTTGATTTGAATATTATTTTAGTATAGATAATGAACACAATTCTTAGCTGTATCATATATCAGTTAAATTTCAACATCCTGAAAGAATGAGGCAATAACCGTAACGAAATTGAAAAATAACATAAGTAGTTTCATATCTAGAATTGGTTTAAGACGAAAAATTAAAAGGAATTGGGTAGTTCATATTTCGAATACAAGTCAAATAGAAACTGAAGTAATGTCATGAACTCCACGAGGGACAAGACCGACACAGATCAGACGAATAGATCTAAGGCCGCAAAACCTGTTGCTGTTGAGTTAAAACACAAACACATCGTGAAAGTCAACCAATTTGTGATTGTGACCGTAGAACGTATGTAGTCTAGATATCAGTCATGTTTCCTCATCACTCTGTTCGGACAGTTTTTGTGTAAGGAATACATCTATGTTAATGATGTTCGTACAGTGTAAACATACAAATGTGATTATTATCCTGAAATTTTGGCATTCATATGGGAACAAACTGTGCGCCTCGCTTTATTCGCACAAAACGATCAAAGAAGCCATATCATTAAATTTCACATTTAGATATATTAATGATGTTCTCTCCATTACTAATCCATTTTTTTTACTGATTGGGTTACATTAATATATCCTCCATACTAGAAATTAAAGAAACAATAGAAAGGACTTCATCTGCCTCATTTTTAGACTAATACCTTGAATTAGACATAAGCAGTCATCTCAGTACCAGAATCTATGACAAAGAGACGATTTTAATTTTGAAATTACCCAGTCTTAGCAGCAATAGTTCAACTCCACCTGCATATTGGATATACGTCCGGTATTCTAGAGCATACAGCAGCTACTCAGTCTTTGTAAAACATAACCAGTGTTTGAGCATAAAGTTAATGAACAAAAAAAGTCGCGTCCTTTTTCTAAAAAAAGGTTGAATGTGAGATACCAATACATTGTTAACAAATATTCCAAATCAACTTCATAGTGATACACGATGGTCTTGAATTATAGTTTTTAGATACGTGTTATAGTGTTCTTTTATTTGTCTTTGTAAACTATTAATCTGACTGTTAAGTATTTTTTTGTAATATCCATTTGAAGTCGTTCGAAAATTATGCGTCCCGTCAGTGTGTTATCGGGCTGCGATAAAGTTTGTATTATTGTCTTTCGTTTTTATAATGTGTTTTGTCTATATGACTTTTTTGTGTTCTTTTTGTGACATTTTTGTTTGTTTTAAGAACGATAATGATTATAACACCATGTTGACTGCTGTATGCCTATTTTGACATTTTGACATATTATGTCTGTTAGTTTTTTCCACCTATTTTTTTTGGTCAATATATTGAAATTTTATACGATTTCCATACAAGTGAGAGGTTTACCTAGCTATATAACCTGGTTTTATTCAACATTTTTAGTTTTTATCCATTCGTTTAATGTGTTTGATATAGTTGTGCGTTTGATTTGTTAATTTTGACTAGGGTTTTGAATTCCTCGGAGTTAGATATTTTTTTTATTCTACTTTATACAAGAGCGTAATGTATTTTTTTATTTTCCATACGTTAGGGATATACTTCACAGATCAGACAACTTATCTTGTATCTTAAAACCGCATATTTGACAGCTGACGATTTGTAACTAAATATCATAAAATTCAAACAAAATGACATGAACATAATGCAAGGATGCAACGATGACAATTTTCTAATGTTTATGCGTAGAAACATACCAATATGATAAGTAATATGCATTTTTAAATGAAGCATATTCAGTGGCGGATCCAGAACTTTTTGTAAGGGGGCACTGACTGACCAAAGGGGGACGCTTCAGTCACGCATCAAAGATTCCCTATATAATCTACCAAATTTTTCCCACGAAAAGGGTGGAGCCGGTCCCCAAAGGGCCCCCTGGATTCGATGATGTTCCTCCTAACATTGTATATCAATATTTACACGAATTTTGTGCACATCCATAGTGTATATTTTTTTCTGTATTTCACACATACAACAACCTGAAAGTTATGCAAAAAAGTATAATAAAAGTAAAGAAATCCAAGGTAAATTCAAAAAAGGGTAAGAACTGATAAAATATTTAACTTTTAACTTTATCAACCAACAGAACGAATGAAAAACAACTGTCATGGTTTCGACTTGGAAAATGCATTTTACGAAGAAAAGGTGAGTTAAACCTGCTTTTATTGCTAGCTAAACCTCCTACTTAAATGAGAGTTGTGAATACAGTTCCGCTATATTGACAAAAGTAACCAAAACAGACATGGTATGTGACCATAGTTGGAACCCAGCAGCCAAAACTGTGTAAACCTACATCACAGACATACAACACAACTGGCTAAGAAATTCAAACAAACATACCAATAAATCTTACAAAGACGGCAAGTGTTTGTTGTTGATGTCAAATTTGACTAAGAAGCCAACAAAAAACAGTGCTGTACTTGATAGTACAAAAAGTAGATAGTATACACCTTCTCGATAAAGTACAAATTAAGTAAATTAGAAATAAAAGTACCTCTGGATCTACCTAAAACAAAAACGCACACAGCCACAACCAAATAGCTAGATTCATAAATGCCGGAGCATGTTAAGAGTTATAACTAAACTAAACGAAACATAATATGACAAACAAAGGGGAAAAAAGAAAGTAAATAAAAAGATAAACAATTTCAGCGCCTAGAATTTATAACTCAAACCATCCTGTATTATAATGTCTTGGTACATTTCGATAAACGTTTCGAGAAAAACGAAGAATCGTTCTTCGATAAAACCCTCGCTCGTCAATCTTTTGCTATGACACAGATGACGCTCATCAAAGTCTGCATAGTAGTGGCATACATAATTCTATAATATAGGGACTCCCCAATTTTGGTCACATGATTATCATTGTCTTTAAATCTTACTTTCGTCCATATCAGTTGCTATCAACGTTTTTCCAGAAGTTCCAATGGAAACTTTGTTATAAACAATGTCATAATATCTATTCATGTTGGAACTAATATTCTATACCATTTATTCCGTTAGGAAATAAACTAATCATAGATACCAAGACTAAATTTTATATATACGCCGGACGCGTGTTTCGTCTACAAAAGACTCATAATATATACTGTTATATTTATTCCTGCGGAAATAATATTCCAGAATATATTTTCCTTTTGAAACGTATATTATGAAGGAACTTCTATTCCGTGACAGTTCAGCAATTAGAGTAAAACATGGACCTACAGTGTCTTAAAATATTTTAGGACTTCCAAATAGCATTGGTAGTAAAATAAAATATCCGATACAATACGTTGAAAGCAAACTATATAAAATATATGTCGTTTGTTTGTGTGTTACATATTTGTTTTTCTTTCATTTTTTTTAATATAAATAAGGCCTTTGTTTTCTCGTTTGAATTGTTTTACATTGTCTTATCGGGGCCTTTTATAGCTGACTATGCGATATGGGCTTTGCTCATTGTTGAAGGCCGTACGGTGACCTATAGTTGTTAGTGTCTGTGTCATTTTTGGAAATTTTAAATTAATTTTACAGACTGAAAAGTTTGAAGAATCTTCAAACAATAAGTATGTTTATAGATGACAGACATCACGTTACAACCCACCAATGTAAAACTACTGGCCAAATATGAAAATATGAAGTCATTATTTTCAGTACTTTTAATTAATCTGCTACTACTCGGAGTTCGAAGTTCATTTACGTGGGTATTACTGCTAAAGAGGGTAAACTTGCATTAACTAGATTGTTCCCTTTACAAGTTTTGCATTTTTACGTTTTGAAAATGTCACATTCCTAGCTTCCGCCTATGGCCTTTACGGGCAAACTGACTAGAATTCCTTTTTGCCAAGAAAAGTATCTTTATTGGACTGAGAAGTAATTTCCTCTTCACGTCAGGGAAATAACCGTTGTACATCGACTTCACCGTTATTGGAGTTTTGCTAATAAAAAAAGGTGAAATAACGAAAATACCTTTCAATGTAAAATTCAAACAAAAAGTCGATTATCAAATGGCCAAATCTTCAGGTCAAACACATCTAACGAATGGAAAACAAATGCCATATTCTAAAATACGGTTTCCAGGGTTAGTGTCTTTCGTTCTGTTTGATCCCAGGTGATTCGACTTGCAAGTGGACTATTTTCTGAATTATTGATGCCATGGTTTCCTTGCAACAAAAATTGATGTCCACGTATTGATGTCTGATCGTATAAACGCACTTTCTACAAGTTACCACATTATAATTATATATAGCGTGTCACGTACACGCACACCCTTTGTTATTTATATCAGGCTTTAGTTTTTGCAGTAAAGTACAACATTGGCTTAACATCAAAGACGTGGCCGTTCCTTGCGTTACATGCATGTGTCTTGTTATACAGATAATAACCTCATCAGTTGAGATATAATAGTTCTTTATCGTCAGGGGTATCAATAAATCTGACGACGATTCAATGAACAGGATATTTACAGATATCATTATAGCAGCATTGCAGTCTCAAAGGCGGCTGAGCAGTTTGCAAGAGTTATTTTTAAATCAAATGTCAATTAACGATACAGACGTCGCTTTTGTTACATGTAATTTTGTTCCTCTCAATATAAATAGGGATATTTTGTATTTAAAAGAAATCATGTAAAAGCCAAGTGTTTCAGTGTTCATTTAGGTTTTACGTTGAAGATGTTTTGATATGCCCGATCCTCACCGATGAAATATACAAAATGTCAAATGTTGTAACCTTGCACTGGTGAGGACTATACATTTTAAAAATTTAGACCAAATAACTCTTGATTGAGAATGTTTGCTATTCTTATTGAGAGCAGAGAGTTAAATTAAAAGAAATGAAAAAAAGAGGAAATACCAAGCTAGGGTAACAATAAAACAATTTTAGTCATAATGAAAATAGACAACATTATGGCAAAAAAGAAAAACGACAAAAAAAACCAACAATAATGAAACTCTAAAATTAATAACTAAGCAACAAGAACACTAAAAAAACCTCGGGTATGAACTAAGTGCTCTGGAAAGTTAACTTGCAGTTTCTGGTACACTAGAGGCATCCGTCGTGTAATATATTGAACGTTAATGCATTATAGGACCCAATACATCTGTCTTACCTGAATCAGATAGTTAGAGGATTTTAATTGGGATGCTTTTACAACTAACTGGTTAAGGAAAATAAATTCGATTTAATTCAGATATATGAGTGAACATGTAATAGGTTTGCTGAAAAATTATCTTTAGACTTGCTGATACCAACCAGTTTGACCCTTAGAAGTTGAAAAAGTCGGCGATGTTGCCGAGCTAACAAATAATACATAGGTAGAACGTTGCCTTGTAGAACTGAATGCATTTTGGCGGTCTACAATCTAGACCTTCTAATACTTAAATACTAAGAATGTCTACACCAAGGATACTATTACCATAGCTGCAAAACCTATCGAAATCTTAAGTCTTCAATGCTCTTCAACTTCGAACTTTAATTTGCCTTCTTTTATAACTTTTAATTCGAGCGTCACTGGTGAGTCTTTTGCAGACGAAACAAAACTTTAATCTTGGTATACAAAGGGTATTTATGATAAGTTTATTTACAATCACTTGGTTGATGGCTGGTGGAGATTTCCTCCCAGATGTTTTCACCAGCCCAGTAGTCAACATGAATTTCCATTGATCTGGTCATAATTATAAATAAACTGTTTACAAAACTTTTTTTTTCGAATGTCTATAAGGATTTCCTACCAATGGATATATTAATTTAGCTGCATTTGAAAACTCTTTTGTAATTTTTGGGTTTTCGAATTCGACTCTTGTGCGCTCATTTATTACGATGCTTGCAGGTATTACGTATGTACATGGTTGTATAATATTTTCAATTAAGAATTCATTTGTCGAACAGTATAATATGTACAGTTGGTAATAATTGTAGGATGAAGTTGGTTTTGTTACTGTAGATAACAGGTTTATATGCTTCATATGTCGTCCAGAAATCAATCTGGTTCTTAATGAATCAACAGGTCTGACTCATTACCGATCTGGCATGTTCAGCAACAATTAACTTTGAATTTCTAATTAGTATTATACAGGTTTATCTATATTTTATCAGAAGTACGACAGTTAATCAGACTTTTCCAGGATTCCAGGAAATAAATGGGTTTATGTTGTCATGTTCTTTTATTACACAAATGTAATTACGTCTCCTATTATGGAATGAGAAAAATGTCGACACTACAAGAGTTCTTCTAATAGTACTTTAAATTGTATACTTCAAGTTTGGCGTTTATGTTTTTGTATAGCAATACAAACACAGTATATCCATCGCAGTCAATTAAGGAATGCTGGGTTTCACCAACATGACCATGTTCATAAAAACGGGGAATTAAAGGGGGAAATGAGGAAGGACCAAATTGTTACATTGAGGCTGAAAAATATCCAGGCGTATTTCAATCTTGAGACCGAATTTCAAATGCATGAAAATGCTTACAAAATGTACTAGTAGTTCATTTATATGTTTTGATGTTTAGTATGACGTCCGTTTTCACTGAAGTAGTACACATTTTTATTTAGGGGCCAGCTGAGGCCTACCTTCGGGTACGGGATTTTCTCGCTGAATTGAAGACCCATTGGTGGCCTTCGGTTGTTATATTATCTGCTCTTTAATTTGGTTAGGTTGTTGTCTCTTTGACAAATCCTTCATTTTCACTGATTCTAAATTTTATTGGGATGAATTTTGGCAAAAAAGTGCATCATAGTGAAGTAACTTAAAGAACGTGACGGTGTTTAACATGTAATGCCGGAGTAACACATTGGCGTATAGACCGGCGTGCACCAAACGTGCAGAGAAAATTGAAAGTCGGTATACGTTAGCTGCACGCCAGAGGAACGTTAAGCAATCGTTAAACGCGCGTTGCATAAGTTTGAAGTACGTCGAAATACAAAGGTATATGCTTGGTAAACGCTACAACTCAGCAGCATAAAAAATCTCATCCAGCTCAAGATTGTATCTAGCATATACCTGTACGCACGTTATACATGCGCTACAAACGTGTTTAACGCGCTACAGGTAAGTTTTAGACACGTTTGGGGCACGTTGTATACGCTTCGAGATTGTTAGACTTTTAAACTAAAACGTATGCGGGTGTGTTTGTGACAAACACCCCATAATAGAACGTCCAAGATACGACCGGAACGCGTCTCAAATACCTCCAAGAAACTTTTTTCCTTCGTAGCGTGCATTCCATCTACGTTAGACAAACGCAAGGCATACGCAACCATACGTTTCTAGAACGCCCGATAAACGCTAAGTTACGCTTATCGTACGCCCAATACACGCCTAAAGTTCGTTATGCACACGTTACAGATATGATTGACAGGTTGAATGCAACCAAAATTACTAGCGTATTGGCAGCGTACATGATTTTGTAACACGCCCGGCGTATGTCGGAGCTATACGCTGATGATGACGCCGGAATAAGTAAATGCTCAATCCTCCCTCTAACCTTGAATGATATTGTAACAGAAAACCATAAGAAAACACAGTGTAAAATTCAGCTACAAATGGCCTAAAATAATTGATCGATACCTAGTGTAAATACATCATAAACATGTAGTTTATTAAAGAAATACACGACCTTGTGCAATGCCAAAATATTAGTATCAACTCGGGATGCAGGATTCGGGATGTCGGATGTAGGATCACTAGTACTGATAACTGTTCATATTCGTATTTATCTATATCTTTTTTTTCAAAAATCCAAATCAATGTTAATACTGATATACTAATATTTAGTGATTTTACTATACGGTGCTAAAAAGATAAGCTTCGAGAATACAAGTTTACTCAAATGATCGCTGAGTATACATGGATCGTATCTAAATTTTGGATCTTGAAAATCAACATCGACGTAAAATGTTTAATGTGGTATCCCGTTTTAATCAGATTAATTTCTACCGGAACAGCTAGGTACATCATAATTCCTTTTGTTATTTCACGGATCTGTAGTTTAAAAGCAGTAGGACGGTTGAGACTAGTTTAACCTGTCCGTATGTCTGTCGGGATTCAGGAACACTCTCAGGGCTTTTCTTTACTTATATCTTAACATTAATAAAAGGATATGTGGGGTACACCTACCCCTGAGAAATTACCAAAAGACGACTAGTTTCACTTAGTTTTTGATAGCCGACTGGTGTCTATAAAAGTCCTAAACATTGAAAAATATGATTGTTGGTCGAATCCGACTGTCTGTGTTCATGCTTCAGTTTACATTTAATCCATTGCCAACTTTCATTGTTTGCTAATGTCCTGGAGTAATGTAGTTGCCGTAAGTATCGACGCGAACGACGAGGCAATCGTCTCATTGTATTCTGTAGCCAGTAAACAAGATGTGTGTTTTACAAATGCTTTTATGTATATTGAGTTAATATCCAAATTCATCATGAATTAATACTAATTTTAAAATAAATTAAGCAAATATAACTGACTTTAACTTGGTATGCATATGCTGTTTTCAACTTGTAAGTATCCACGGCTAAAATGTGACGTCTTGTGAACTTAACTAATCATAATGTATCATGGACATAATTTGTCATTGATTGCCTATTTACACAAATAGTGATTTTTCTTTATAGTATTTTCTATGACGTGTCCCCCCCTCTTTTCACCTTTGAGTGCACACTTGGCCTTTCAGAATACCTTTTGGCATTGAAAGCCGTCTAAAATTAAAAACAAATAATGCCCCCCCCCCCCCTTGCCCCCCCCCCCCCCCCCCCTTTCCCCCAATAATGGTACCCATGCATTCTAGTATACCTTTTGGCATTGAAAGTTTCTAAACTGGGGAAAAAAAACCACTTTAATATCTTATCTTGATAATGACCCTGGAACAGTGTATCTATATTAATTATATATGTTCCTGTAATAACAAAGAAGATTAAGATTTCAATTCAATATTACGCCTGTCTCTAAATAAAATTTTCCAGTGTCACTGTGTGAGTTAAGAAATTGAGTTATCCCTCTTTGAACTGGTTATTAATATCGTGGTCATTTTCAATTTTATCTTTAATAATTTTCACGTCTATTTTTAATCATTTAATTTTTTTAATACCAGAATGTTTATTGATTGCATGTGATGCATACATGTATGAACTTAGTGATTTGTTTCTCTACACTTTAGCTGTCAATATATATCATCAACACCAACACAAGTGAATAAACTAGGATCCTTTATAAAAAAAGTCAATGGAACTGAGGACAGGGGACCCTTTAATATTTACCTGAATTTGTGTATATATATTGAGTTACTTAGTTATTGTCTTTATTTGTTTTTGTTGTTGTTATATGTCACAAACTGTATAGTTTATATGGCAATAAAACTTTGAATTGAATTGAATTGAATTGAATTGATATATATATATTTAGCTGATCTGTAAGAATAACATCTTCATGCCTTATATATCATGTACAGTGTAGTACGACGCTAGATTAAAACTGACGTGGAAAGGTAATACCCGGCCACCAAAAGCTTCATTTTGAAGCCCAGGTGATCGTGTGGTCTATCGGGGCGGCTACAGTGCAGGCGATTTAGTTTAAACAGTATTTATTAATGAAAAATGTCAAGACAAATATTACAATGTTACATAAAGTTCAAATATGGGATTCGGAAACAAGTTTGGAAAAAGTTTTATAAATCCGTCTCCCTATTTAGTGTCACGATATCTCGGTAGCATGGGTTCGAATCTCGGTGAGGGAAGAACAAAAAATTTGCGAAAGCAAATTTACAGATCTAACATTGTTGGGTTGAGCCCAACAATGTTAGATCTGTAACGCAAATTTTTTGTTCTTCCCTCGCCGGGATTCGAACTCATGCTACTGTCTGATATGTCGTGACACCAAATCGCCTGCACTGAATTCGGCGCGCTAGATCACTCGACCACATTGGCTTCACAATAATAAAGCTTTCGGAGGTATATAGGTATATAAGAACGGTTATAGTATTGAAGCTTATTGTAATGGCTTGGACTATTAAATATAGTATGAATAACACCTCCACGGAATACAGATATAAAATATATGTGTCTCTTATCATTAGGAAAATATGTCTCTGTTTATTTGTTATTTTGTTGTTCTTTATTTTTGTATTTGTATTTTGTAAATGTCAATTGGTATCATTCCTGTATTGGAATTTACACTAATAAAATTATTTGATTTGATTTGATTCATAATATGTTCCTGACTTTGTATTTTTGGTTTCATTTGATAAAAAAAAAATCACTTGGAGTAAATCTATATTCGGTAAGACTGCTTTGAAACTGTTTATCTCCTTAATTTTAAATATAGTCATATTGTGAGTATATTTTCCCCCCTTTGTGGCCATTGTGGAATTATTTGATAATTTAATTTTTTATGGTTTTTAGTTAAATTTAGCGATGAGACTTCTAAACCAATGAAAACAGTTCTAACAAAAGAATGTCGGGTGGATCAACAACCGGAAGTGGGTTAGTGGACACTGTCCAAATTCAGGCTTAGAAATGCATTAGGCAGAAAATTACTTATTTCAAATGGGTGACCAAACATTCACGACCGAATCGCCCGTCTTACATGTCGTGGTTATTGGATTTCACCACAAAAAGGGTTGTCAGGTATTTCTACTTTTTGTAGGTTAATGTTAACCGTGAGAATGGAAGGCGTTGTTGTTTAATTTTTTTTGAAACAGAAATAAAAGCAAGACAACTCGTCCCACTCCCTTCCAACTCGCCCCACTTATGAAAAACTGTAAATTCCTGATGACTTTTTCTTTGTCCAGGTAAGGAACATAATTCAATAGTTGAATGTATGAGGTCCCTTGAAAACTGGTATCGGGTCCATTTGCGCCCAATACACGTTCGCACCTACACGTTTGCAGCTCGCTCATTCGCACCCTACATGTTCCCACCCAATTTTAAAGCAAATTCTAGTTAATAATTAGAAAATCATCATTGTTGTTTAAATTCCTTTGATGTAAATACTGCATATATTATGCTTTGTAATATGAGGCAGGCATTACCTGTAAATGGGGACGAAGTCTGTATGAATTATTTTTTTGTAACTCAATTATTTGTCAAAAAAAAGACACGGAAATACAGTAACGTTTCCGATTTTGGTTCTGTTGTTAGGGATTTTAGTTGTGACGTTATTTAAATTATGACGTCATATGCAATGAAAACAAGAAACGCTATCATTAGGTAACGTTTTTTTCATATCAAGGAATTATTAAAAATGAAATAAGTATTGCGCGTTCCTTCCTATTTTATACTAGACTGATAAATATATATTTTACTCAAAGTTTCATACAAACGAGACCGGAAAAAGGAAGTATATTGTACATTTCTGCGCAGGTCCGGGATTTCAAAACATGACATAAAAAAAATTGAAAGATTTTGAGTTCATTAGTACAATGAAAAATTCGGGAAATTTTCCCGAATTTTTTTTTTTATTGAATTTTCTACTGTTATTGGGGACGAAGTCCCCATATGATTAAAAAATTGAAGATTTTAAATGAAACTTAAATAAAAAAATAATTGTTTTTACTGTGACAGCTTGAATAAAAACCAGTCAGAATCTCACTTTATTTTGAAACAATGAAATAAAGTTGTAGCAAAACACTGTCACTAACCAAAAATGAAGAGTTATTCGACACAACAAAAAATAAAACGAGAACACTTGACAGAATCTCACTTTATTTAGAAACTGATTATTATTATTTTTTTAACGATACACAATCCAAAACATGATTAAGATTTATGCAACACAAAAAAAATGTCTCAATTTATTTTGAGATAATGACAACAAATTATACTTAAAGGAATACACTTGCCAAAACTTGATTACCAAATCATTAAACACAAAACCAATTAAAAATTGGGCACGAAGGTGAAGGGTGTGCACAAGACTAGGCGCGAGCGTGAATCAGCCCCGGATTCGTGAAAACTATATGCAGTGTCGGACACCACAAAAAGTCTTCTCTTCTATTAACATGTTAAAACGTTCTCTGTCATGTCTGTATAGATACAATTTTGGACTTTAAATTCACCTCTTTAGCGTAAAAAAGGTTATATCCTGCCAACTTGTCAAATGTATCCATGTTATAAAATTTTATATGTAAAAGAGCCATATCCTGATTCATTTAGTCACATACATTTTGTACATTGTATGTAAAGAAATTTAATTCTAATGAAAAAAGTCTTGCCAAGTCACCTCATTAATAAAAAGAAGTATAATTTACAACATATTTGATTCTGAATGGAATTAAAATCAGCAATTCTGACAAACTAAAATGGCAGACATTTATTATCAGGATTAAACTACAATGTTCTTTTAAAAAGTGGGTGAAGTTAGTAGACTTAAATTCAGTGGGATTTATTTTATTTTTGTTTATAGGTTGGGTGATCTTGAAGGCCTTTATTCAATGAGATAAAACTACTTTTGGTGGGATGTGTAGGTCATTTGTAGGTTGGCCTAATATCATGGGATTAATCTACATTTCATAACAGAGTAGGGCTACATTTGTATTTGGTAGGCCTAAATTCAGCTGGAAAAAACTTAATTCAAGAGTAGAAATATATATGTAGGTTAAGTTTGCAGGCCTAAAATCAGCGTGAATTAAAACCTTACCATAAATGGGACTGGTTGTAATGGATTCGACAGATATCATTTAAAAATTTTTAAAAGGAAGAATTATGTCTGTTGCTGTTTCTCTTCTATCCTTGTTTTTTTGATAGCTATAGTTAATTAGATGGTGTCTGGACTAAAATACACAATAAATTCTAATATGTTTATTAACCGGATTTTTGTGACAAAAATGTCGGTTATTGATTTGGGGATGTACGGCGGGCGGTCGGGCGGGCGGGCGGGCGGCAATCAAATGTTGTCCATGCATTAACTCATGAACCGTTCAACCAAAGCTTTTAAAATTTTAAAATGTTATTACTGACAACTATACGAAGGTCAAGTTCAATAATGGCGATTTTGACTTTTACCGTTCAGGAGTTATGGTTCTTGAAAGATTGAAAAATGGAGTTGTCCGTGCATTTACGCATGAACTGTTCTACCAAAACTTACTAAATTTTAATATGTTGTTACTAATAAAAGAATGGAGGTCAAGTTCAATAATGACGAATTTGACTTTTACCGTTCAGGAGTTATGGTTCTTGAAAGATTGAAAAATGGAGATTCCAGTCGTGTCCGTGCATTTATGCATGAACTGTTCTACCAAAGCTTCCGAAATTTTAATATGCTGTTACTGATGACAAAATGGAGGTCAAGTTCAATAATGACGATTTTGACTTTTACCGTTCAGGAGTTATGGTTCTTGAAAGATTAAAAAATGGTTTTTCCCGTCGTGTCCGTGCATTTTCTCATGAACCATTCAACCAAAGCTTTTGAAATTTTAATATGTTGTTACTG